>NC_141992.1:125707261-126007261 GCF_049901715.1 Pseudonaja textilis | reverse complement strand
CAATTGTTTTAATTTTTGAAGTTTGCATTGCTTGTTCTAAACCAGGGGGATATTCTTGTGGGTCAGCCGATTGGAAAACTAGGTATGCTCACAATCATAGGGCCATAGGAAACCCTGATCAATGGATCCCTTGTGGGGGCTCTGTTGAGTGCTCAGGTTGGTCTTGTGTCTGTGATTACACTGGGGGAGGGTACTCAGTCTGCAATCATCTGTCACACTTCAAACGAGTATCAGGGTCTACCACAGACAATAAGGTAGAAATCACTATCTCCAGACAACACCCCGCCATGGATACTTATGGTATAGGGATTGATGGCACAGTATTAGATCCAAACACTTACATTACCATCAAAACAGAAGTAATATATGAGGGTAAGATAACATTGTTAGGCTGGTCAGTATACAACAATTTAAGAAAGTTGAATAGAGCCCCTGATACCAGCATTATTGCAAAAAACTTGTTCATGGACATGGCAGAAAAAATTGCAAAACAACTTGCAATAACCAATTGTTTTGTCTGTGGGGGAACCACCACAGGAGAACAGTGGCCATGGCAAGCTTTAGAAGCCTCGCCATCACTGTTCAACAACATGTCTTCTATAGGAAATATAACAGCTAGAACAGCCTCTGACCCCCTTATCTGGACAATCACTACCAACTTAATTGGTAGAAACTGCTTTTCCCGAAATGGGTCCATTCTGGTAGGACATCTCCTTTGTTTAGGCACATGGGATGGCTCCTACCAGATTTGAACAGAACCTGACAATGCCACCACCATACCTGCAAAATTCAACACCTCCCTCCTCCCTTATCTCAGCGACACTACATCCTCCCAAAACTGGACAGCGCCCAATAACATGTATTGGATTTGTGGCAACCTAGCCTACCCATCCCTTCCAGCAGACTGGCAAGGATCATGTGTGTTGGGATGGATAAGACCCTCCTTTTTCCTCCTACCAATCTCTATTAAGCAGGAACTAGGCATCCCTGTATATGACACGTTATCTCGCAAAAAAAGGGATGCAGACAATACCTTTGCAGGCTTCCCCTGTCAATCAGAATATGCAGGGGATATCTGGAGCTCAGAGAGAATCATCTGCACCTATGGCATGGCTACTTGGGCCCAGGACGGGTCTTATGGATATAGGACCCCCATATATATGCTTAATAGAATCATTCGTTTACAAGCTGTCTTAGATTTAGTGGGCCAACAGATAGATAAGGCTCTAAACAGTCTTGCAACTGCTACAGACAAATTACGTACAGCTGTCTACCAAAATTGCTTGGCTTTGGATTACATATTAGCCAAGGAAGGGGGGGTATGTGGTAGGTTCAATCTCATAAATTGTTGCCTTCAAATTGACAAAGTTGGCAAAGTCGTAGCACAATTAACAACTGAGATGCGACAATTAACCTATAATCCTGATCAAGTATGGCAAGGTATTGACCTCAAGAATATGTTCAGCTCCTGGTTCCCAAAACTGCCAGGATTACAAGCTATAGTAGCTCTCATAGGTATGATTGCTGCTGGATGTGTTATTCTTCCATGTGTATTACCAATTTTTGTTTGCACTATCTCCAATAATATTATTGTTAGCAGAGAAGCGCACCATTGCACAGGGTAATGCTCTCTGGGAAAAGGAACCCCTGTACAAAGCCATACCCTCAGAAGACCCCGATATGAACATTCGCATGAGCTTTCACATGGGCAATGACGAGGATCCAGAAGAAACTCCTCTGCATTAAACCAAAACAAAGGAGATGCAGTAATGAATCAGCCTCAAATGGTCTTGGCATATGCCAGACCTCACGTAGGCAATGTCTTCGATATGTGCCAGGCCTCACGTAGGCTGAAAGCAGGTATCAGGAACAAAGAACATCACCCAGGTAAAACAGGTATCAGGAACAAAGAACGTTACCCAGCTACACGACACCAGAAGCTACTAACTGGACTGCAGGTGCTGATTGGTTACTTTGTATCCATTAAACATTGTGATTGGATGCTACAATGCATCCACTAAAACTTTTACTCTTATGTTATGTTGATGAAATGAAACTTTCTCCTTTGTGATGTATCCCCATGTGTATTCAATAAAAGAGCTTCCCCGAGCACGTGGCCGGGGCATCTCACCCGAGATAGAACCAGCCTGGTGTCTTTCTTGATGCATTTGATGACTCAGTGAGAAACCCTCCAAATGTGGAGAAAAGCCGCAGGGGATAGTGGGGCAAGATATCCTACATATATTCTTGGTTGTCCTCCCAGAGACCATCTCACTGAAGAATAGTATGTAGAGATGTTTCTCTTTGTAACAGTTGCTTTGTTAGAGCTGCCCTTGGGCTGTATTGTGAGCTGGTTAGGAGACTTCTGTTCTTTGGTTTAGATCTGATGGTAGACTGGCTGATTGGGTCAGTTGGGTCATTAAGGCAGGAGCTGGGTTTGATCCTGGTAATTTCTAAAAGACAGGGAGGAAAAGGATGCAACCTCTACTTTGTCTGTTAGCTTCACTTTTTTAACCACTACAGTGTTAACTTATTGCTAAAGATCTTAGTTCCTCCCAAACTATTTTTAGTGATAAAGATTTCAGTTTATCTCAGTTAATTAAGCGCATACTGGGTATAATGTTTTTTTTTAGCTGTATCACATGTATACATTCTAACTTCAGTACTTTGGACATTTTTCACTTTTTTCCCAAGGACATGCATTTTTTATTGGTTTATTCTTTGGTCCCCATGAAGTGAGGCAAAGATATATTATTTATTCTAATGTTATAGCACAAGGTGTATTTTCCCCCTCACAGGTAAAAATAAAACAAAGAAGGAGAAAGAGCTCTTTTCTGTCCTTCCTTTCATGTGAGATTGGGATTCTGCTACCTATCCCAAAGTCACAGAGTGCTAAAATCACATTTAAATTCAGAATTGAAATAAAACAACTGTTTCAATGGTTTGTGGAATATTTCATGTTTGTTGAGCTCTTCCTCCATCTCTTTTAAAATATCAACTTGATTTTATTACACATACATAGAAAGTTAGTGCCAAATGGTTTGGAAAATATAAAAAAATAAATGTTGAATAGAGTATCAATAGCAGTCTGGAATTCTGCATGTCAAATTTCCTTGATTTGGTACCTTCTGGATGTATTAGCCTTCCACTCTCAAGCTGGCTGGAATTCTGGGAGTTCCAGTTTCAACACAGTTGAGGATGACAGGTCAAGAAAGCTAGCCTAGGGAGACAACTGACCCTATGAAATTGCTCTTCCTCTTATGTTAAGTGTGTTAGAACTTAAAATTGTCTCCACTTCCATGCCTTCCCTTTCAGTCAGCCTCTACAGATAAATTCATGTACATGTGCCCTTGTTAAACAGATTAACAGAGTTGAAAGGGACCTTATAGATCATCTAATCTAACCCCCTCACCCAAGCAGGAGACCCTACATCATTTCTGACAAATGGCAGTCCATTCTCCTCTTAAAAGCCTCCAATGATGAAGCTCCCACAACTTCCAAAGGCAACTTTTGTTCCATTGGTTGATTGTTCCCACAGTCAGAAAATTTCTCCTTATTTCTAAACTGAATCTCTCTTTGTTTCCATCCATTATTCCTTGTCTGGCCTTTGGGTGCCTTGGAAAATAGCTTGACCCCTTTCTCTCTGTGGCAGCCCCTAAAATATTAGAAATATTTGAACTCAAAATATAAACTCAAATATTGGCATGATAGTATTGGGGCAGTTGAATAGACTTTGGACAACAACTGCTGAGAACAAAGCTGATGGATACTGCTATCCCCATGGCTTTTCACAAAAACAAAGAAAGAAAGAAAACAGGGGTAAAACTTTCCAAGGCATATCCTGGCTACAGCAGAAAAAAGTAGGATCTTTGTTGTTCTTTATTTTCCATATTGTTTAATAAATCCAAATAGAATTCATTGCATATAAATTAAATATAAATATTCTGCCATTATATATATATATATATATATATATATATATATATATATATATATATATATATATATATATATATATATATATATATATATATTCACAAACAAAATATCCCTGAATATTGCGTTTTATTTATTTTTAATTTGATTAAAGCAAGTTGTTGATTTAAGCAAGCTGTGAAAGCTCTCCACAGTTCTGGAAGCAACTATAATAGGGAGAAAGCTGTCTCGAAACTCCAACTCTATGTGATGCTTTATCTGAACTGAGGTAGACATATATCTGTTAGGCATCCAACTTCTCCTGTCATGTAGTCTAAAATAAACTGGCATGAAGAATTCAATTGCCACTCAGATTGTTGCTAGAACAAACAGTACAAACTGGCTGGATTGAAATCTAAAATGGTGTGATACAAGATATATTTAGTTAAAACCAAAATAGGTATGCATTTTAGGCCTTGAAAAACAAAGGCATGCTGTATGAAAATGACACTGTATGTGTTTTGAAATTACCTAAACTTAGAAGACTCTTGTTAAACAATAAGGGAAAGGGAAAAAATGTGTGTTTGCACTTGAGCTATAAATTATTTTAGAGTTTATTGTGTAGGATGGGAACAAAGGGGAAAATATGCATAGCATAGTCAAAGGACAATGATATAAGCCTAGGGGTAGGGACTAAGAACCACTTGGATTGGATGCCGTGGTAGTGGTTAGAATGCAATACTGCAGGCTACTTCTGCTGACTGCTGGCTGCTAGCAGATTATATGCAATTTGGCAGTTCAAATCTCACCAGGCTCAAGGTAGACTCAGTCTTCCATCCTTCCGAGGTCAGTAAAATGAGGATCCAGTTTGTTGGGGACAATATGCTTAACCTGTAAACCTCTTAGAGAGGGCTGTAAAGTACTGTGTAATGGTATCAATGAATGAATTAATGAATGATGAATGAATGAATTGTGTGATTAGACATACAAGGAATTTGTCTTGGTGCATATGTTCTCATTGTACACAAAAATAAAAGATACATTCATCAAGAACCATAAGTTATAATATATTCATAGGGTACAAGTCTATGTATAAGTCTAAGTTCTATTGCTCTTTATCATTATAGTAAAATGTTTTCTACTCCCTATGATTTTATGATAGTATGTTTATATTGTGAATCTATACATGGAATTGGTTCTAAGAAAGATTGTAATAAATAAACACATTTGGAGGATAGTAGGAAGGAACAAGAACATTTTTCCAGGACAACTTTTATTTTGCCACCCCTGGAATCAGTCCTACAAACTAAGAAACAATATCATGTAGGTTATTGCAACTTTTATTGTAAGAACTGTGGTAGCAGAGTTTTGCAAATCTGAATGTGGTTCTCCCTCCTTCCCATAATCTTCATGTGAAGTGGGGAGGTGTTTGTCTGAGACATTTTTTTTTTTCAATTTTTTTCACCTGGGGTCATGCCCCTTTTATCTGACCATGACTCTTCTACCTATCCTTCAAAGCCATTCCCTCTTCCTTTGCATGTAGGGATTACATAGGAAATATTCATGATATAAGATGGAATCAGGAAAAGGCCAATGTATTTGGGGCATTCTTTTTACCTTCAACCTTAAATTAAGTAACATTGTTCTTTTAGACAGAAAACCTAAAAAATATGCATTGAGGAAGCTATGATAGGACTAAAAGATCTGGGTTCCAAAATCCTGGATGTCCCCTAGACACTAAAAAGATTTGTTGTTGTCTATATTGCTGTGATGACATCTAGTAGTTGTGTGCAGCCCAGATCTTAATAGTCCTGTTGTCATACCCTTGCTGGAATCTGATTCTGAGGGAGAGGTGGAAGAGCTGACAGGGAGTGGGAGTGTGGCTCCGGTGGCTGTGGAGGAAACTGGGAAAGGGCACAATCCAGCTAGGCATTCAGAAGACCCAAGTCCACCCCTCTTCATCCCAGGGAGGAATGGATAACAGAGAAACATGGGTTATGGGGGAGAAAAAGGCCCTGATTCCCTTTATTAGCTGCAGCTAGGAAAACAGGATAAAGAGGGTGTTTGTGTACAGCTCCTTGCTGGAAGCAAAGTGTGAATTATTTGGTTTGTCAAGTCTTATCTGACTTCTGGCATCCTCCCAACTGTGTGTGTTTCATTTATCTTTTGAAGTCTTCAATTCCTTATACTACCCTATCTTGTTAATTGCTGCAGCATGGTTTGTGTTGGTTTTTATTTATAATTTATATGTACTTTGGGTTCAGACAGAATTTCTTCCCTTTAAAAACTGTTCTTGGGAGAGTTTTTTCTCCAGCTGATGATAACTGGACATTGAAGGCCAAGTTGGAGGTGTTAAAGGGACTTTACCTATTTTTGGGATTTGTTGCTTTTGTGCCACACCCCAGGTCATCATACCTATGCTCTGGAAGGATTAAAATCAGGGGTGGGATTCTACCAGTTTGGCCCATTTTGGGCAAACCGGTAGCTCTGAAGATCAATGTATTTCCTTCCCCCCCCGCAATCTGCTGTTTTCCGAAGGTCGTCTGTGCTATGTGATTTAGATTAGCTAGAAATCATCAGATTTCTTGCTTTCTAGCTAATCTAAATTGCATGGCACAGCTGATTCCCCTTACTGTTGTAATGTTTCAACCAGGAGGCTTCCCTGAGACCCAGAAGGCAAAAAACAGGGTGAGGGGAGGTGTGGACACCACCCCGTTTTTGCTCCCAGGAGGCTCCCCAAGGCTCAGTAGGCAAACAACAACAACAACAACAACAACAACAATCATGCCCACCCAGTCACATGACCACCGGGCCACACCCACCTAGCCACGCTCACAGAACCGGTAGTTAAAAATTTTGCATCCCATCCCTGATTAAAATGATAGATGGTGCCTATATTCATTCCATTGTCCTCAGGTTGGCCATTCTTAGATGAGGAACACTGAAGAAAAGCAGAAGTAGCAAGACCATTCAGGGATGATTTTGTACAAGTACAGTTATATTAACCTGAGTTTTCATTCAACTGGCCAAAATATTTTTTTCCTCTTATAAGTATAAATTGATCTACTAAACAGAGCAATAGTCTATTTAGAACAAGGCAGCTTCCTAAAGAGCTCATGGGACATATGGATGAAATAAACTCTCATACAGTTTCAGCAAGTTTTCATTTTAATATGATGCTCAGTGTTGATCTCTTCCCCCAATGGAGAAAATATTTTTCCCTTAACACATCAGGTATACATATGATTTTCAATAGTTTTTTTTTTCTATACAGTCATATCTTGCTAAAAGCACAAGGTTTGAAATAAGACCCAACATACAAGAAAATTTGCCTCAGCCCTTATTGCTAAGTTAGAAATCAATCTGGCTAATTTCGAAGTGTATCAGTTTAAAGCTGCAGTCCCAGACTTTTTCTCCCTAGAAGTAAGCTCCATTGATTTTACTGAAATTTATCTCTAAAGTAAATATGAAAAGGTTACTTGTCATGGTCAGAATTTAAATTTCATCCCGTTGCCCTTTCCAACAACAGTTTAGTAAAAAAAAAGTTTCAAAGCGTAGCTGGTTGCATTTTTCAGTGGCATCCATTTAGACTAATTATCAAGTTTTGTTCTTCCTGTCAAGCAAAATATTGTAGATATTCTAAGAATAACAAGAAAGGCTTAGATAAGAGAGGCTTCATCCCAGATCTCTATCCATCAGCCTTTCCAAAACCTTTAATGCCTGTTAGGTATACCCAAAGGGAAAGAGGAAAAATTACATCACACAACCTTGCAACTCACTAATTTGCATCAGACAAAAAGGACTCCATATTTGGAAAAAATGAAGCCAACTGTGCTCAGAGACTTTTTGCTTCAGTTGCGCTAGAAATCTTCTATAAAAGAAAGGGGATGAAGTTTTTTTTTCTTTGTTCGAAAGGTGAATAATAAAAGTTGTAAACCCCCTTTTGTTTGTCCTGAGTTTTGAATAAATAATGACAACAAGTAGCACAGAAAGTATAATGAAGACCTTCTTTATGAGCCTCTGTGCAACTTTCTTCCTCTCCACATAACTACCAGTTTATGTTTCTAAACTAGGAACATGTCAGAACAAACAAATCCCTGGTCAATGAGAGCTCTTTCTGGAGCATGTTCCAAGTTCACACAAAGTCCTAGTTTTTGTGCTACTTGAAATGAGTGTTGCCTTCTGTAGTAACTTGGTGCCCAAGTTGATTTTCACAATCTGTTTTGCAGTATCCCTGATGTCAACATTTCATATGATCATGTCCTGATGCAAAAACAAACTGGACCTGAGTCTATTTTCTTCAGACTGCTAAGGTTATTTGACAAGTCAATGATGGCAAAGCAACAATTTGATCCTAGCAGCAAACATGGCTTGGTGGGGCTCAGTACTGGCATCCTAATTTACATGTGTGTGTATGTGTATGTATGTATGTGTGTGTGTGTGTGTATGTGTATATATATATATTCTTAAGTTTTCGCAGGTACTTACATGTATGGTATTCATCTTTGTTTGGGTATTTTCCCACATCATTGTAGTTGTGCTTTTAAAGTTGTAGCAATGTTTCGGCAGAATCTCATCTGCTACAGAAGCCTGATGATGGCGGATGAGATTCTGCCAAAACGTTGCTACAACTTTAAAAGCACAACTACAATGACGTGGGAAAATACCTGAACAAAGCTGAACAAATATATATATATATATATTTCTAGATCCCTGCAGACCGTAGGGGATTTATCATAATCCCAAGATTAAAAAAAAGGAAACAATAAGGAAGTAGCCGATTTCTGCTTCCCCAGGCTGTCAAAAGTAATAAGCAACAACAACAAAAAAACCTTTGTGAAAACTCATGGTTTGGACAGCACAGGATAACTTCCTGATGAAAAAATATAACCCAGCTTCAAAAAAGAGTGTTCAATCAGTTCCTTATCTTTTTCCTTTTAAATAGAAAAGCATACCCACGTGGAATCACCCACGTGGAATATTCCATACCAAACTATCTTCCTCTTCTATCTGCTGAAACATTTTGTTAGTGATTGTGAAATTTCATTACAATAATGTAAAACAGGTTTGCCACAGTGCTTCAGGATATGTTTTTGATCCAAAATCTGCAACCACAAAATACAGTCAAGCTGTATTTTGGCGCTTTCCCCTTTCAATGGTGGTATTAAGTAACTGATTCAAGTTTTGATCCAAACCATAGTAGGTAATATGTACAGGGCAAATGTATGCCAGACAGAGATAGTTCAACCTAAATTTCTCTTTGTTGCATATCAAATTTTCTGCTAAGATTAGAACATGATTGCATACCTATGAAGGCCCACATTTAGCATTGCTTCTTAAAATAATGGATCAAGTTACTTGAAGGAGAAAGTTCTGCCTTCATTAAAAGCAGGTATCTTCACAGCCTGTAGTCAGATATAACTAAAACAAATAAAAATATTTATTTTACAAAATTTATAGGCTGCTCATCTTACTTCATGGTAATATAATTCATTACTTTTTTATTATCTTTAGATATATTTAGAATATATCTAAAGCAGAAGACATTCTTTCTGCCAGAATTGAGAGATGAGTTTAAAGTATTGGAACTTACCTTCTGACTTTGTTTGATGCGGTCTGGGTAGAAACAAAGATGCTCAATTCTGATAACCCAGACAGTGGCCTCCCGTTCTTTCTCCAAATCTGAACAGGGTTTGATCAGGGGCTATTCTCCCAACCTTCATATTTATCAAACATTCAATGCATCTCCCTAGGACACCTTTTTCTCTTGCCTGTTAGAACATTTTTTTCTCTTTACTAGTTAAAGAAATATTGCGCTGCTTGTTGGCATAAACAGAAATTGTTCTCATGTGCTTCCACAAATCTCTTTCTATCAAGTATGGCAAATTTACCTAATAACACTTTTCATAATCCATTCTCATGCTAGTTCTGCTTTCTCCTTTTAGCCAATAGGATATCACCTGTTGCTGAATTTGTTACAATTACCATCACTATCAGACATTCACTTCTGCAGCAATTTCACACACTGTGATACCTTTTTCATGTAAGGATTTCTGTGTAATGGGTTTTCCTGGTTTTTGATACATTTGTTCCTCAGTCTAAAACCAACTACCAACCAAATAATAAATGTGTTAACTTGTCCAAACAGCTAGAGAATACTTTCCAGCTCCACCTGAAGTATGTTTTCTGTTCATTAGCTTCTAGACAAGTAGTTACCTTCTTCCTTTTTTATTTCTTCTTTTCCCCTAAATAAATAATAAAGAGTCATAAGGCTCCTTAAAGCCTAACACATTATTCTGCTATAAGTTTATACTATAATAAATGAATCACTGCTTCTATGCTTTTCCCCCCAGTTAGTTCAAACCTGCTCATTTGTTTTGTTTTCATATAAACTCTGAATGTAATCTAATGAAAACTTCTTATCCAGCAGCTCTTTTGCACTTAATAAGGCATATATGATGGTGCTGGTATCCTTGCCTCTATTTGCTAAACTGATGGCATTTTTATAGTATTTGGCATCTTAGGTTTCTAGCAAAAGGAAAATGTTGTGAACTAGTCTTCTGTCTGGTCCGGAGAAAGAGTGGGCGGCATCGTGACTGCTGATTGGCTACCGCATCTGACAGTGTGCTATAAAGGGGGTGCTGTCAGACATGATCAGCTGTTGCCTGTCAGCTACTATGTTAATGTGCGGTTTGACATTTACCCTATTAGCTTTTGAAATAAAAGAGTTACCCTGAATTCCCTGGTCTGTCTCAGTAATTCCCACTCAAATATAATTCTGGTGATGAGGATGGGATAGAGAAGGGAGACACCAGCTGGAATTCAGAAATTGTTAGCTGAAGTCACTCAGAGCTGTCCATTGCTGAAATGGCAACAGCACTCTCCTTCACCCCATATCAATTGGGAACTGATACTTGGGAACCTTATCTTGACAGATTCGAGTGTTTTATTAGAGTTAATGATCTACATGATATTTCAGCAGAGAGAAAAAAAAGCGGGTATTTGAGCTTTTGCAGCACTGAAGTTTTTGACACTGCGGCTGTGCTCCTGTTCATGAAAGTATCTTGGGGGACTATTTTAATGGTTCTAGGGAGCCATTATGCTCCAATACAATCCAGAATAGCTAGAAGACACGCTTTCCATAGATACTATCAGGCTGAGGGCGAGAACATTAGTAAGTATATGGCTGCACTGAGAAAATCAGCTCAGCATTACAGTTTTAGGGAACTAGATGATATTCTGTTAGATCAATTAGTTTACGGAGTGAGAGATCTCCGCCTTCAATAGCTAAGACAGATGTATCGCTGCAGCAAGTTGTTGATGAGGCTGAAACAGCTGAGCTGTCCAACCAATCTGCAGCTGAAATACACGGATCAGGTGAAGCTATTACCCCTAGAGGAAAACAGTCTGTTCATATGGAACAGACTGAAATTGAAGAGAACATGGATTCTGAGAACAGGATATCTATCACCTTGGAACACCAATGGCTAAAAAATGGCCTGGTGAGGTAAAACCTCACCAGATAAGACCTTTTTGCTTAGGCTGTGGGGGAAATCACCAGAGACAGGTTTGTAAATTGAAAATGCAGTCTGCCTTCACTGTCAAAAGAAAGGGCACTTAGCTAAAGTTTGTAGGGCTCTTTTACCACCACTTGGGAGCCCAAATTTTCAAAATACCAAGGATAAAAGAACAGCCCATTATGAAGACTGCTTCGTACTAGAGAGGCTGAATAGGAATATCACAGCAGTATTAGGGCAAACAAATAGTCTAGGAGATTTTTTTTTTTTTTTTTTTTGTAAATGTAAAAATTGAGAATAGTCCCTGTAAAATGAAAATGATACAGGGTCTTCCCTATCTATTGTTTCTTGGAATATTATTAAATGCCTGGTTCCAGATGTCAAAGAGATGGTTACAGCCCTGCAGCCTCCACCTCAGAGACTACCAAACAAATCTGGTGCCATCCATTGGAATACACAAATTCTGGGTAAGTTTCCAAAATTTTGTGGGGAAACTTCCATTAGTAATTGTGGAAAGCTCCCTCCCCAGCTTATTGGGGTTAGATTTGTTCAAATCATTGGGATTGGGAATCAGTGGCATCAATTCCCTACAGGAAACTGACTCAGAAAATATGTTACATGAATTTAAGGATGTTTTTGATGGGACCCTAGAGAAATATATAGGCACCCCTATTTCCTTCAACCTGGATCTGCAGGTTGTCCCCATCAGACTCAAGCCTATAATAATAATAATTTTAAAAAATTAAAGTTAGATACACTAGATTCAGTCCAATTTTTGCCCTAAAACCAAAAATTGATGCACAATTGGACAAATTGATATCACAAGGGGTATTGGAATCTGTTGATCACTCAAAATGGGAGACCCCAATAGTGACACTGGGCCTCCAAGATCAATTCAATACTCCAGTTTCAGTAATTGCCTGCGGTCCTGATAGGGTGACTACCTCACCAGGAATAAATCCACAAGGGCCAACAAAATCAGCTCCAACAATAAATGTTCCTAGCGTACAAACTTCAAGGTCTCTGCTTTGAAGATCTTCCAGAAACAAGTGACAGCCTGTGTATCTACAAGACTACACATGCACACTTCAAGTGGGGAGGAGTGTTGTAAACTAGTCTTCTGTCTGGTCCAAAGAAAGAGCAGGAGGCAGTACAACACCTGATTGGCTACCACATCTGACAGAGCATATAAAAGGAGTGCTGTCGGGCATGATCAGCTGTCACCTGTCAGCCACTGTGTTAATGCACGTTTTGACATTTACCCTGTTAGCTTTTGAAATAAAGGGGTTACCCTGAATCCATCATCCGTCTCAGTAATTCCCACTCAAACATAATAGAAAACCAGGGAAGGGATGATTCTGAGTACTTCATAACTTCAGAAAGAAGATTTTATTCAAAGCTGGTTCTCCGAGGTGATTAAACTGAAGAGATAATTATAGTTCCTCTGAATAAGAAGGCATTTAACTTACTGTTTCTTCTTTTCCATAACATTTTACCACAGTCTAGTGGAGGAAGACCAATAAAAAGTTAATGAGGGAGGAAGGCAAGTTCTCATTCTATTTTTACATTTCCAAAGTATGTTTCTTTCCTCAAGATATCTATCAAACCCACCACCACCACCTAATCCTCCTAGTCTTACATATCAAAAGTGGAAAAGAGCTTTCTGCCTTTTCTTTGAACCCCGGTTTCTTACCACTCTGTGCTGAATAAGCAACCTGGGCTAAGCAAAGCTGAAAACTACTTAAAGAAATGTAAGGGGCATGCATTAATTTCCAAAATGGATATTATTATAAGCTGACTTCCAGGATAAGCAACCAGAACTGGAGAAGCACACATGTCCCTTACATCCTTGTTTACACAGACAATTGATTCTCTCTCATTCCTATTCTCCAAAATCAACAGCATGGATTCTGAAAATTTAAGACAGGAAACCAGACAAGATGCTGCACTGTAAAGCATTTAGTATGCTTAAATTAGTTTACCACCTCAGACAATCTTAAAGTCTGGAGGGGAGAAAAGCTGCCCCCACTTACTAGTATTTTGTTATGCAGTTTCCTCTCCAGTGTTTAGTGTCAACCCTGGCTGTCAAAATGGCTTAAAGATTGGAGTATTTTTAGAGTTAGAGTCCATGAATAACAGTAACATTTCACAGCTATGAAGCATATAGAAGGGTTTGTCAGATTCTTGCTTCTCATTTAAGTCTGCTGAATTTATAATTCACAAAGTAGGGCTTCCATTTATTTGGTTTTCAGTGACTCCTGAACATGGTCCAAAATATATTTATATTGTAAAAATGTGTCTCGTGATAGGTTTCTCCTCCCTATCTTCCATGCAAAGCAGAGGTGGTATTCAGCAGGTTCTGACCAGTTCTGGAGAACTGGTAACAGAAATTTTGAGTAATTTGGAGAATTGGCAAATACCACCTCTGACTCTGACCTCTGCCCATGTCTATTCTCTGTCTCCTGAGTCCCAGCTGAATGTCTGGGTCTTCTTTTGTTGTCCTGCATAGGAGAACAGAGTGGAAAGCAGGTTAGTGGAGTGGGGAGGGAATGGGATTTTGCAGTAACCTTCCCCTAGGAGTAGGGAGCAAATGGAGATTTTACAGTATCCTTCCCCTGGAGTGTGGCGGGAGTGGAGATTTTACAGTATCCTTCCCCCACCATGTCTACCAAGCTACGGCCACCAAGCCATGTCACAGCCACCAAGTCATGCCCACTGTAATTTTTTTTTTTTGAATCCCACTGTTGATGCAAAGGTACATTTTAAATAGATGTGAAGATCTAGCAGAAAGCTCACTTCATTGTGCAGTATTATGAAACTGAATAATTTAAAAATATTTTTTTGCTGAAAGTTTTCTAAGTGTGGGATTCTGAGATAATTTTGATTTGGGGAATGTTATTTTTCACTAGAAAAGGGGCCCGACCATTAATTGGTTAACTGTATAAGATTTTTATTTTTTTAATACTCAAAATCTAGGAATTGTAGATTTGCATGAGTAGAGCAGGCTGAGCTGGAAGGCAGAGTTAAATGTGTTATCAGTTTAGAATCATTGCATTCCCACAAGATACCCAAGTCCAGCCCTCCCCGTTCCATGATATACATGGACCTTTACATAATACCAATTTCATTTCACTATTAGTTGACTAAATTCTTGTTTATAGCTAAGAATAATAAACACTTCTTTTTGGAAAGCGGCTTAGTCCTGGGTTACATCTTTTTGTACAGACATAAATCAAATTCATGCTCACTTTGTATACCATTTCATATCTTATTTACCATT
Organism: Pseudonaja textilis; assembly: GCF_049901715.1. Taxonomy (NCBI): domain Eukaryota; kingdom Metazoa; phylum Chordata; class Lepidosauria; order Squamata; family Elapidae; genus Pseudonaja; species Pseudonaja textilis. The sequence continues at coordinate 125,992,549 of NC_141992.1, read as the reverse complement.
CTGTATATTCTATATGGCTTCTCCCCTCTTTTCACTCTCTTAATTCTGTTTTATTTATTTCATCTCAATTTAAATCATTATACTTGTATCTTTTGTCCGTTCTGTTTCAATTATCTAATTTTCTTTTCTCTTTAACACAATATTTCTCCTGTAATCACTGATTGAAGTATGATGCTTTTATATCTTTCCCCTAAATTTAACACTTAAAATAATATATAATTTTCATTCTGATTCTGCTTAGTACATTCTAAAGCTACATACTACATTTTAAAATAAGAAAATAATAAGTTTATAATATAATTAAGACAATAATCCATAGCAAATTAAACTCTATCATTAAATCTTAAGCATTTTACACATTCCCTTTAATATTTTATTAAATCATATAATGTTCCAGTTTTCTAACTTTTTTCAAATACAAATACAACAATACAGTCTTATGTAATTTTGCAGAATCTCTTTTTTAATTATGTTTTTACCCTTTATCTCTGAAAAAAAAAACTGCTTCTTTACATCTTGTTTCAAACCTTTCTAACTTCTCTTCCCTTTTTCCCTTCCTTTCTTCTCCGATCTAGGCTTTTTACCCCCCAATCTCTTGATCTCCCCCCTCTTAATCTCCACTCTCTTCTGTATTCTTCTTTTCTGTTGCTTTCTGACATTGTATCGATTTTTCACCTTATTTTTCCCTTTTTTGATTATTTTTTTAAGTCTTAAATTCTCCATTCCCTTTGCCTTCTTTCCCTTTTCTTCCCCAGCTAAAGTTGTTTGTTCATTAAAGATGGCTTCTTCTTCTTCATTCCAACTTTCTTGTTCTTGTAATTCCTGATAGGTAGAAACTGCCATTTCTAAAAAGTGAAAAACAGATCCAGAACAGCCCTTCCCTCTTGTTCCTCTTCTTTTAGCTTTTTAAATTCCATTTTCAGTTCTTCAACAGATAATGCCATTAGTGAAAATTTTTTAAACAACCCAAATGTTTTTAATCTTTGAAATAATAATTTCCAGAGGTCCCAAAGTCACCAAGCAATCCAAATAGACACAAGCTGTTTCATTTAGCACTTTCTTCTTTTTATACTTTCTCTTCCTGGGGTACAGTTCAATTACAAAGTTCCAAAATGTATCTTTTAGAAGTCTTGTTACAGTTTAACTCTGATCTTATAAGCTCCAAGCAGCCTCCTCCATCAAAGTTTTAATATTAATTCTTTACCTCTCCCTACCCACTTATAGCAAAAAAAGAATTTTTTTTTAATTCCAATGTTCAGAAATCTTTAATGTCCCCTTGGCTTTAATTTTCAAATTTAATTACTTGCTGATGCCAAAACAGGTTTTTCCAATTTCCATCTGCTATCTCCATAGGAAAGGAGAGTGAGAAAAAAACAAACTTTCCCTTTTAACTTTCATCTGTCGCTTTTTACGATCTTCTTTGGGAACAATGTATCTTTAATTAAATTAAGTTTCTAGGGTATTTAGATGTTACTTGTTATCCCGGTTCAGCCAAAAACTTTCACTTTCTCAGCTTCCTCCTGCACATTCTTGTCCAGATGAAAGCTTCTTTGTGGCGGCCATTGCTCCACCGCTTTTGGAAAAGGGAGTTAAGCCAGCTGAGGAGGGGGGTTGAAATTCCCCTGGACCCCCTGCTGGATCTCCCCCGTCTTCAGTCACCTCTACGGGGTGACTATTAGCCCCCAAATCCGGCTGGATCGAGGGCACTCCAGTAGCGAGCGCAGCAGGAACCACGCACAATCGCGGATTCCTGCCGCCGCCACAACCTTACAAACCGGAACTCCAGGAATAATAAACACTTCTGTGCTTTGAAAACAATTAATGTTTCTGGATATTTGTGCCTGACAAGACTGGCTTTTTTGCAAAATAATTAAAATGTTCAAATTGTCTTAATAATGAATAATTTTAAAGACAACTTCCAATTTTCAATGGAGAACTCATCTGTTCCTCAAAATTTCCAACTCATATTTCAATTCTACTAAAGTTGAGCGTGAAAATCTATGGAGATTCTCAATCATCCAGCTCATGGCTGACCCAAAGGTGGTTTTTCAAAAGACAATTGAACTTTCTTGTTTTTTTATCCTTGAAACCTGAACTGAAGAAGCTTCTTGGATGAGAAGTGAAATGTTTTTAAGGAAAAAAACCCAAGGAAGTCCAGTTGCCTTTTGGAAAACCACCTTTGGGACCCGAGTGTAAAATCCTGCTATGAAGAATCAACATTGCTTATATTTTAATGCTCTAATAAGGCAAAAACAAAAGCCTATATATTTCATTCATATTGCTTGGTTTTTTTTGCAAAGAACCAAGCGAAAATCTCCTCATGGATACAAAGGATAGAATTCACACATTACTGAATGTGAACAGATGTTCAAAATACCAAATGAGATTTTTTTTAAAGGAAATCTGTTTGCCTTTTGGGCATTTTTTATTTACTGTCAATGAATACTGTATTAACAAAATGTGTGCACAGATTGCTTTATACTTTTTTTTTCATGAAATATACATCAGTAAAAATTAGGAACAAAATATAAAATTGAAAGTTTTGTTACTTCAAAGCTTAGAAGAGAGCAGTCCAAAAACTGATAACTTGATCATATTATTCATTATTATTTATTAAATTTATATACTTCCCATCTCACTGTCCAAATTTGTCCTGATTTTGGGTAGCCTGTAATGTCATGAAAACATTAATATAAAACATTAAAATTAGCAACAATTAAAGACTAAAAACCAAGAGCACAAATACTATAGGACTGGCTTTTTGTCAACTATCTCCAACATTGTGCACTCCCATCATGGCCCCAAAACTGGCAGAGCCAGGTTTTAAATTCCTTCTGGAAAAGCAGAAGGTTGGAGACAGATCTTACCTCTTGCAGCAGGATCCTCCAAAGGGTGAGGCCATCGCAGAGAAGGAACTTGTCCTAAAACCCACTACAGTAGCTGAAATGCATTACATACAATGCCTCTGTTGTGTGAAGACTCTCTTAGCCATGACTGCAACCTACTGTGAGTTGGACTGTGAGTCTAGGAGAATTTTTAGGTTCTTACCATTGAGTCTGTAGTGTGACCCAATACAGAAATAGTGATCATAAAGCCCCAGATCTTGAGGCTGCCTGCGCCCACAGCCACTCTGTCTTACGAAGGTTTAGCTGAAGCTTGTAGTCCCTGATCAAGGATCCCACAGTCTCCCGACACTGTGAAAGGAAGCCACAGCAACACTTTGGTCATCCAGAGTGGAGATATAAAGTTAAGTATTATCAGCATAGTGCATAATAATTGATAAATAATATGTTTTTTGATCTTATCCACTGAAAATGTGTACATCTCAAGCTCATCTTTAAAAAAGTGCTAAACATATTGAAAGGATGCTCATTGTTCTGTAAAGAATGCTCTGTTTCAGCTAGCACCGTAGGATGTGTTCTGAGAGGGAAAAAATGAATAGTCCAATATCTGCTGTCACAAGTCATCATAATTGTATATATGATTAAAAAAATATCTATATAAAGAAGTTCTGGCAGTTACAGATTACAGACAAAGCTTCTATTTCTCACAGTACAACAAACAGATTTTTTATTGCACTGGAAACATTTCATGGCCATTAAATTATGGTGGAATGAATGCTGTGCATTTTTGTAATGCTGCTTGCAAATAAAAAAATGTGTATCATAGATAAAATGCATTTAAAATGCCTATTATTTGAGCAGGTGCATATAACAATGTACATTAGAGAAATTGTTTGGAAAGTGGGCATATTAGCTTCTAGTGCTCATAAAAATGTATATGTTAGGGAATAGGTGTAACAAGTTCAATTATGCATTTGAGAAAGAACTGAATAAAAATAAAAATAAAAGCAAACCAATAAAATATCAATCTTGGCTTTTATTTAATAATGGTCTCTTCTGTACAGAAATAATTGATATTAAGGCCATTGTTCCCTATTATGAAAAATGACTATGGATATACTTCAGAAGTTGCATCTTCATATCACAAGCCATGTAGTACAATGAAACAAGTATGACATTATGCAAAAGCTTATATAGATAGTCCACATTTAACAGTCATTCATTCAATGACTGTTCAAAGTTACAATGGTGGTGGACTTATGACTGTTCCTTGAAGTTGCAGCCATTGCAGCATCCCTGAAATAATGTGATCGCAACTTGGGCACTTGGCAACTGGCTCACAAGCATCACTTCGCAGTGTGCCATGAATTCCCTGATTCCACCAGGAACCATAGTGGTGCAGTGGTTACAATGCAGTATTTCAGGCTGACTCTGTCACTGACATGAGTTTGTTTGATTGACTCAGCCTCCTATCCTTCCAAGGTTGCTAAAATGAGAATCCTAATTATTGGGGGCAATATGCTGACTCTGTAAACCACTTAGAGAGAGCTGTAAAGCACTATGAAGTGGTATATCATTCTGAGTGCTATTGCTATTTCTGAAAAGCAAAGTCAATGAGGAAGCCAGCAGGAGATTGCAAATGGTGAACATTTGACCATGAGACTCTGAGGCCATGAAACATATGCCTAACATTGGTAAATGGGACTGTGGCAAGTGTTGTAGAAAATATTTTCATTTTGGTGTTTCTAATATTGGCCTCAAGATGATACTAACCAGAAGTTTCTTGTTTTCTTGCTCTATGATGGGGGCTTTGTAAGAAGAAGCACATTTTTCTATTTTCTAAGGAATACACTTTAGGTTGCAGCAACCTTTCAACAAATTTCCTGGAATCATTGCCATATCATTAAATCACTTTGCCTAATTATGCCCATTTATCTATTTTTAGAAATGAACTGTGCGGAAATAATTATTATTTTTCTTTTTTATATTTTCTGTCACTGTTGGCGAAGGAACAAACACATACAGTAAATCAGGTTTATTGCTGACCCCCTGAAATCAGAGTTAGGGAAGCCATAATTAACTGTTTCCATTCATTTTAGTAATTGGTACTAAATTAAAAACTCCAGTCTGTTATAGATTGTGTAGTATACTGTGCACAGTGGTGTCACAGTGGTTAGAATGCAGTATTGTAAGCTAACTCTGCTGACTGCCAGCAGTTCAGTCCTGATTGGCTCAAGGTTGACTCAGTCTTCCATCCTTCCCAGTTTGGTAAAATGAGGTCCCAGATTGTTGCGGGCAATATGCTGACTTTATAAACTGCTTAAAGAAGGCTGCAAAGCACTGGAAAGTAGCATGTAAGTCTAATCACTATTGCTAACCATGACCAAGGACATCCAGATCAAGTCCATACTTACCAACAAAACTTCATTGGATGATTTGGGACTAGTTCTAAACTACATTCTGGAGATGGAACTGTTGGAAAAAATAGAGGAAATTTTTTGGTAAATCTTACCTTAAAGTTCTGGAAGATGTCCGAAATTAAGCAAGTAATATACCTATCAAAACATATAAACTTTTCCTTGAATTTTGTGCTTTAACAACAGTCTAATTTCTATGTAATTGGGTTCAAGCATAAAGTATAAATTTATAACTGTCATTCAAAGCACTTTATCTGCACTCATGAAGCTTTAAATTCCATATTGTCAGATGGGAGGTTATTCCCAGAGCTTCTGGCAATCACTGTTTTTTCCCTTTTCTTTCTTTCATTATTTTGTCATTAGCTTTTTGTTATTGTTTATGCTGTTGTGTTACTTTGCTTCTGCTATTTATCATCTGCCTCTAATTTATTCATATTCCTACAATGACAATTCCAGTGCCTCTCTAGTAATAAAAAATATGTACCATTATTATTAGTCATTGTTTATTAATATGGTAGCTATTATGCTCTAGCCTTAATAGGGTTTGAAAGGGTAGCTGTTCTTTGCAGTCAGCAATCTCCAGATTTAATTTACATTTGCAGTTTATTACCAACAATGGGGAACTATAAATGGTTTCAGTAATTTAGGGGGAATAGGATATAAAAATAAAATATTCCTCAAGGTCAATGTTTGGTGACTACATTACCACCTTCATGTAATCTTGGCAGTTGTAAGTGGTTTACCACTAATTCATTGTGGAAATATATTTTTATAACTTCCCAGTCTATCCTACAACTCTGTTCTTTCCTGGTGACCTCCATTCAAATACTACATTTCTCATTTTTATTTCCTGACTAAAACAATATAATGTTGTAGAACTTTATGTAAAAAATAAAGAAAATTTGTACAACCATAAACAATGGCTCAATTCAAGATTAGTGATTCCATCAAGTTTGTGAAGTAAGTTAGGCTGAAAGAGAGAGGCAGAAGGGGGAAAAAGAAAACCAATACAAAGTGACTGGTCCAAAGTTATCCAAACTTATCAAAGGAAGGACTAGACTAGAGTTTTCTAGTTTCTACTTTGGCATCTTAATCACTGGCTTTAAAAAAAACAACAGTAAAAATCATAGAAGCAGTTTATTAAGCTATTAGTTGGGTAATTATAATTGTTTAGTACATTGCTGATTGGTTGTTGATTCTAGGATTTAGCTAATTATTTCCAATAGTACCCAGATTGAAATTAAAATGTTTTAATGCAAAGTATGCACTTCACCACTGATACATGAATTTCACTATGACGACATTGCCGTCTTATGGAGAAACCTGTACCTGATGAACACAGTACTGAACAGCAAACAGCAGGCAAATCTTGATTCTGGGGTCCAAAATTATTTAGGTCATCATCTTCAGTATTGGTACCATACTATTATACCATACATAGAAATTTACTGTATAGGTAGTCCTCATTTAGCAATCATTCACACATTACAACGGACACCCCTCCCGCCCAAAAAGGAAAGGTGCTTATGACCTGGTTCCAGAGTTTCAACTGTTTTACATTTCTGTGATCACATGACTGCATTTCAGACATTTTGCAAAATCTCATCTTTACAATCAGTTGCAGAATTCTGGAACTACATGACCACGATTTAAACTTTTTTGCTAGTTTCTGTCTTTGGACCAATTTCCATCAAAAAATGCTTGGATTTTTGGATTCATGGATATACTTAACAGCCATGATTTTCCCTTAACAACCATCACAAAAAAGTTATAAAATTAAAGATCAGGAGTGTTAGATCTGGGAGGATGGTTCAAGAATGGAGGCAAGACTCAGATAACAACAGCTCTTTATTAGTGACTTCAGATCTGAGCGAGCAATCCCGGCCGCAGCAGCCCCTTATATAGGGCTGGCTGTGGCTAGGCAGCCAATGAAAGTGATTTGAGTTTGTCGCTCTTGGCAGGGCCAATTGCGGCAGCCCGTTTACTAGCCAATCGCATCAGTCTGCGGTGACCAATCACAATCTGCTATTCGCGGGCCAATCAGAGTTGCAGGCTTTCGAGCCTGTTAGTCTGGAACACCCCTCCCCTCTCGGTTCCGTTTAAAGGGTGGAGTTATATAGTTTCGCAGGTAGGCAGGTCTTCGTCCTGGGCCGTTAGTGGAGGTGAAGGAATTGTCTCGATTTGTAGTACTGGGAGCGTGGGAGCTGGGTCTTCCTGTGGCTCGGGTAGTGGCGAGAGGCTCAAGGCATCTGCGTGAGGAATAGATTTCCCTGGGCGATACTTTAGTTGATAGTCGTAGGCAGCTAGAAATTCCGACCATCGTGTCATTCTGGGGGAGAGAATGTGTGGGGTAGGTTTGTCGCCCGCCAGAATGCCAAGTAATGGCTTATGATCCGTGATAATAGAAAATGGTCTCCCATAAACATATTCATGAAACCTTTTTATTGCAGAGACAATAGCAAGGGCTTCCTTATCTAAGTGGCTATAGTTTCTTTCTGTTTTTGACAGAGTTCTTGAAAAAAATGCAATTGGTGCCTCTGAGCCGTTTGGTAGAACGTGGCTCAGGATTGCCCCCACCCCAAATGGTGAGGCATCACAAGTAACAGTCAAGGGGAGTGTCTCATTATATTGAATTAACACTGCATCAGAGGTAAGGAGGTCTTTTACTTGCTGGAAGGTATGTTCCTCCCGACGTCCCCAAATCCAGGAGGCCCTTTTATCGAGTAATCTATGAAGGGGCTCTGCAACAGTCGCCTTCTGGGGTAGGAAAATGTTATAAAAGTTAATAAGTCCCAGGAAGGCTTGGAGGTCAGTTTTGTTTTTAGGTCTTGGGGCATTTTTGATAGCTGCCAATTTCTTTTCTGTAGGGTGGATTCCTTGTTTGTCAAGAAGGTAGCCAAGAAACTCCACCCTTTCTGTGCATAGCTGGCACTTTTCCTTCTTAACCTTGAGGGCAGCATCCTTGAACCTTTGTAGGACTGTTCTGAGGCGTTTCTCTAATTGACTTTTTGTTGGGGCTGCTATTAGTACGTCATCAAAATAGGGCACGACCCCTTTTATACCTTGTAATAGTTTCTCCATCAGGCTTTGAAAAATGCCTGGGGCTACGCTTACTCCAAACTGGAGCCTGTTGCATTTGAATGCACCACGATATGTGACTATAGTTTGGGCTTCTGCAGTCTCAGAATCAACTGGCAGCTGTTGATACGCTTGGGCCAGATCTAATTTTGCAAATATTCTGCCACCCCCAAGTGAATACAGGAGATGCTGAACGACTGGTACTGGATAGGCGCTCTGCTGTAGCGCGTGATTGAGGGTGGCCTTGTAGTCACCACAGATTCTCAAGGACCCGTCAGGCTTTATGGGGGTGACAATTGGTGTCTCCCATCGGGCGTGGTCAATGGGTTCTAACACGCCTTGTGCAATTAATTTGTCCAGTTGCTCATCAATTTTGGGTTTGAGAGCAAAGGGAACTCGGCGTAGCTTTAGGTGAATGGGTGCAATGTCGGGGCGAAGATTAAACGAAATAGGGGACCCCTTGTACTTGCCTAAGCTTTCGCTGAACACTTCTCGGAAGTCATGGACGAGGGCTGCCTCCCAGTCATCGTCTTCAGTATGATGGATGTCAGCCATTCCGATTCCTAATGGCGCGAACCACTGAAGGCCCAATAGACTTGGCTGGCCTCTGTCTATGATGGTGAGTGGTAGAATTGCATTATGTCCCTTGAAAGAGACCTGGAAATGGCGGGTACCTGCGACTGGAATCCAGTTGCCTTGATAATCTTTCAGTATGAGTCTCTGACTGCTGAGGTCTTGGTGTCGGATGTTGGGAATCAGTTGCTTGAGCATCTTCCAAGATACCATGGATAGTGACGACCCAGAGTCGACTTCCATGATGCACGGTTTATTTTCAATGGTGACCTTTACATGGATTTTTTTAGCATCAAGCGATGAAGCGTGGCCGATGGTGATGGTTTGATGAGCCTCTACTCGTCTGGGTGTGCCGTTAAACCTTTGGGGTCTGCTGTACTGGTTCCACTGGTGGCTAGGGTGGTCTCTCTGTGTGGTGGAGTTGCCATCATTCCTTTTTGGGCTGCTCCCTCTCCGTCTGGGGCTGGAATTTATTTTGTTTCTGCATACTTTCGCAATATGCCCTCGTTTTTCGCAAAAATGACACATGGCGTCTAAGAATATGCATTCAGATCGAGGATGGTTTCCCCTGCATCTGGCATATTGGTAGTTGGGTTTATGACCCTGCTGGTCTCGTTGCTCACGTTCTGACCAGAGTCTGTGGACTTCTTCCTCCTCGCTGTCTGAGGATGACTCGACATCTTCATGATGGGTGGTTGATGTGTACTTGTCTGAAGGTTTCCCAGCATCATTGGTGGGTTGGCGGTTGGTTCCGCTGGGTCGGCACATTCATGATGCTGATTTACGAGTGGCTTCAGCTGCGGTGGCGTCTGCTATGGCATCTGCAAGCAAGATGTCTCCCTTGGCCATGATCTTGCTCTGGACAGTTGGATCTCTAAGGCCAAGGACGATTCGGTCTCTCATGGCTTCTTCGAGATTGGCGAAACCACATAAACCGCCCAGGTTCCTCAGGTCTGCCATGAAATCCCCAACGCTCTCACCTTCACGCTGGTCCCTCTGATAGAACTCGTGTCTGTGAATGAGAGTTGGTACTACTGGGGTGTAATGGTTATGCAGGATGGGAGCAAGGGTGTCCCAATCCATAGTTTTAACTTCAGCTGGTTTCGCTAAGGCTTTAGCCATCTTAAAAACGGCTGGTCCACAATGGGTTAGAAAAACGGCTCATTTCTTGCTGGGCGTGGCATCTTTGAGGTTGTTGGACTCTAGGAACATTTGAAATCTGTCCATATATGAGTCCCAGTCCTCGCTAGCTGGATCGAATGGGGTGGGTGGTATAGCGCTGCTGGCCATGTTGCCGTCGTTGCGCTCTGTCAGCCACGTGCTCCTTTAGCTAGGTCAGTTCTTGTAGACTTCGTTGCCTCTGCATCCCATCCTCGTCGCCAGTGTTTGATCTGGGAGGATGGTTCAAGAATGGAGGCAAGACTCAGATAACAACAACAGCTCTTTATTAGTGACTTCAGATCTGAGTGAGCAGCCCTTATATAGGGCTGGCTGTGGCTAGGCAGCCAATGAAAGTGATTTGAGTTTGCCGCTCTTGGCAGGGCCAATCGCGGCAGCCTGTTTACTAGCCAATCGCATCAGTCTGCAGTAACCAATCACGATCTGCTATTTGCGGGCCAATCAGAGTTGCAGGCTTTCGAGCCTGCTAGTCCAGAACAAGGAGGAATCTATAATTGTCCACCCCACAAACAATGGATATTTGCTATTCTCACTCCAAAGACTACGCCCTGAAATAAATATATAAACATTGTCCTTAGAGGTCAATTTCACAGATGTTCTAATATGTTTTGAAAGGTGCTGCTATGTGCTTTAATAATGAATATATTAATGTTTGGTCTTTGCCAAATTATTTCATGTCTCTCTCGAACATCACACTGATAAATTTGAGGAATTTAAAATACCTATATCTGCATTTTTTTCCATATTTGGGTTGGTGCCATTTAATTTTGGTATACATGAATGCATGATCGTGCATTCAGTTCAATCATGGAAGTACCAGGTTATCTACGAGCTTGTACAGTTCCCTGTATTTTAATATTACTTCTTATGTTTCATCCCAGCTCAGAAAAGGTGAAAAAGAACAATACTGTCAAGCTTTAATACTAGTGCCTTTTATCATGATCATGTTAAGATATGTCATCTTTGACTCTCTGAAAACAGGGATCTGTCTGTCATTCTTCCTGCTTTTGCAGTGTCAGGGATCAATTTTTTATGTATTCAAAGTTGGGCAAACCTTTGGAATGTGTGCTATGTCCTATAAAACTTAGTTTGCTTTATTAAAACAACTCATTTTAAAATTTGTCGATTGTTTCACTTCTGGATTCTGGGTTCAAATCAAATTTTACTGTGGCAACCTTTTATTGGGAAACTTGGAGAAGCACCATCTTAGCCTTTGAAACAATGTTAGACCTTATAACATCTTGAAAACTAAAAAAAATGAGTTATGACATAACATGTTTGCAGACTATAATTCATATCAACCATAAACCACTATAATTCATATCGACTATAAACCACTTTAATTTCAGCTGAGAAATTGGACCAAGAAAGCCACTGAGAAATCTAATAAGATCAAGAGAGACATACTTTAGCCATCCAGGTCCATTAGAGTGACTAATGTAGTTTCAGCCCTTAACTGAAAGAATTTTGCTTGTTGCTTTTTATATAAGTATGTGTGACTTCTACTTTCTCTAAAAATCTTCCCTGAAAAAGGAAAGACAGGGCAGTTATCCAATATGGTTGGGTTGAAAGAAGCTTGTTCGGGAATTGTTCATCAAGGCAACAGGCATCATACCATTTCCTAAGAGGTGTTAATCATGCCTCACATCCAACCATATATTCCCCATGGCTGCCCCTGGGATTTAAGTGGGACATGAGCCAAGTTTACATTGCAAACAATTCTGTGGAACCTTTCTTGAAATTCTTATAATATTTCCATATGTCATAGCCCCATTGATAATGAAGTAGTATATTTTTTTTCATGCTATTTTTTTTCCTGAAATTATTTCACCTCTTTCTTCAAATTCTCTGAAAGTTATTCTTATGCATATTGATAACCTGCCCCAAGGGGTTCTCCAAGATGGATTCAAATATTATTTCAGTGAAATTCACTTCTAATATTATTATTAATTTACTATTACATGAAGGCAATAAGATCACAACAACTGGCTTGGAATTTTATTATACTGATGATTCTGATCATTTATGGAATATTATATTAAGAAGAAGCTTGCACTGACACGAAGCCAAAAGCACCAGCCTGAGGATGGAGAGTGGGACCTCACAAAAACGTTGCCAAGATAGTCTTAACTTTACATGGGAAAAGACCAGAACACACCTAGACCTACATCTATCTATCTATCTATCTATCTATCTATCTATCTATCTATCTATCTATCTATCTATCTATCTATGTTATTCAGCTTTGTTCGGGTATTTTCCCACATCATTGTAGTTGTGCTTTTTAAGTTGTAGCAACGTTTCGGTAGAATCTCATCTGCCATCATCAGGCTTCTGTATTGGGTTCATCTGTGAGTCAGACTTTTACAGTTGTTTCAGTTTTAAATTTGGGGCTAATAACACACCCTAACCGCTACCTCACCACCCAATCCCACCACCACCCAACACAGATAAACTCCGTGGCTAAAACACTAATTGCCAGAAACAAATGCCTGGCAGACAAGACACACATTAAGACTGAACTATGCACCCTGACTAAAGTACTGACAGCCAACGGCTTCCACAAAAGCAAACACACTGAGACATAATAGAGACCCAGAAGATGAACAGACCCATGGAACAGCTGTCCTGCCCTACATAAGAGGTACTACAGACAAAATTAGTAAGATACTACATAGGCATCACATCAAGACTGCCTTCAAAACAGACAGAAAAATAGCAGCCATCCTTAGAAACCCCAAAGATAAAATTGACCTGGAAAACCAAGGTATATACGAAGTCCCCTGTGCATCATGCCCAGCCACATACATTGGACAGACCAATAGAAGAATAAGTACCCGCCTGGATGAACACAAAAATGCAGTCAAAAAGCTGGAACACACTTCCTCACTAGTCCAACACATCAACTTCAACTTCAATAGCACCAAAACCCTAGCCACTATAGAAAACCCCAGCCACAGAATCATCAGAGAAGCCATAGAGATTGAAAAAAGACCTGAAAGCATGAATAGAAGAGATGATTCCACCAGACTGTCAATCATTTGGAAGCCTGCACTCACAAACAAAAAAATCTCCACACCACTAGCCAGGCAAACACCTGGGCACAAACAGATCCCCCCTGATACCTCCAGCTCAAACACACCCCAACCAGGCACCCAGATGAAACCTAGCTTCCTAACTAATGATAGCCGTCCATTTACTCGGAGCCAAGCTGCACTAAAGGCCTCCAATAAAGTAACACAATGTTGCCAGCCAATCAAGAGCCTAAAAGAGCCAAAAAACAGACAGAAGATATTAGAAACACCAATCAAGCAGAACACAGCGAACTCCAAGACCAATAAACACAGACCAAGACTCCCAAACAATCAGGGTGAAGAAAAAACCATTCTGGCACAGCAATAGGCTGCCCCAAATTTAAATCTGAAACCACTGTAAAAGTCTGACTCACAGATGAACACTATACAGAAGCCTGATGATGACAGATGAGATTCTGCCAAAACGTTGCTACAACTTTAAAAGCACAACTACAATGATGTGGGAAAATACCCGAACAAAGCTGAATGCCATACATATAAGTACCCATGAAAACTTAAAAATACACACACACACACACACACACACACACACACACACACACACACACACACATATTCATCAGAGCCAGGAATAGAGTGTAGTTTTTATACTAACTACTAAATGCCATTTTGTAATATAAATTTTCATGTAATTATTAACTTTAAAGCAGCATTCAGAATTAATATTACTGATACAGGTTCAGGAAATTACTATCAGCTAACAGATAACCTTTGAAATTTGTATTATAATAGCTATCTTTGGAACTCTAATTCTAGTGTAATCCAAGGAATGATGAACTAGTGACATTTTCTTCTTAGTGAACACCAAAGCCAAACTTTAATTATATTAATACTAATGAAATTCAAAAGCCTAGGAGATGAAGTATAGAAATAGATTTGGAAGTAGTAACTGTTATCTTAGACACATGTACAGGTGATATCCATGCCAAATAATCACAATGTATTTTATGTGGAATTCCTTTTATAATTGTCCTGGAAACTTCACTTTGATAGCCCATTGCAGCAGTAAACATATTTTTGCAGGAAAATTTTCAGCATGCTTTTTTCCTGGTTCATATATCTGCCTATATATTTCTACCCCCAAGACAGCTGATTTTGTCTTTAACCTCATATATTTCAGGTCAAGTTGTCTTAAGGATAACTTGCCTCCACTTTGTGATTTGCCTTTGATGTTCTGCTCCTGTAACTACCAATAAGACATATTATCCTGATGGATGTTAGGGGTGAAGTCTTCTTGATAGCAGCCATTTCATTTACTGAAAAACCTGGTGCCATTTTGGGGTATTTATAAGAACAGTGTGATACAAACTCTGATACTTTGAAAGCCCTGACATATTTATTAACTTATTATTATACTGCCAACATCCAGGGTTTCTCAAAAAGCTCATAATAAAACATAAACTTAGATTTAAAATCGGGAAAAAAATAATTAGATCTTTTTTTTAAAAAAATGAAGTCAACTATTAAAACTACTTTATCAGATTTTTTTTTCAAAAAGTTTGCTCCATTTGACTTAGCAGATATTTTTTTAAAAAAATTTATAACAATTTATATACTGCTTCAATCCATAGACTCTGAGTAGTTTGCAAGTAATTTTCCATTTAGTTTGCATTAAGCACACTCCTAGATCATCCATATATCTAGACCAGAGCAAGTACTCATGTCACTCAGTTCAGCTAGTAAAAATATAATTTGATGTTTATTTATTTATCAACAACCTCCCAAACACTTAACTGGGATAAAAGGCTAGCAAAAGCCCAGAGCAGGAGATACAGGCAAGAATTTAAATAATAGATATAGTGCTATATATGTATATCAAAAGGTACAGAAAAAATACTGTGGATATTTAGTAAAGTCATATATAAAGGGAATAGTCTTTTGTTGTTTCAGTTTCAGCCTTTTCATGTACAAAGTGGCAGCAGAATAGAGATGGAAAGTAGGTACTCCAAGCAATCCTTCCTCTGTTTTGCACCAAAAAGGAAACCACTTGGTTGATGAGAATGATGTATTCAGCAACAACCAAATACAAAGTGGGTTTAGGACTGAAGCAGGATAGATTTCCAGACAGGAAATCAACTAATTAATTTACTTAATTGTAAGATTACACTTACAGAATCTTGGAAATCTGAAAGTACTTTCCCCTTCCTTTCACTTTCTATAGAGCCAAGAGTGAGGGGTAGAGTCTTCTGAGATGTTTTCTTTACCCCCATTCCTTCTATAGGCTGAAATATCTCTTGAGGACAGGTAGTCCTCAATTTATGACCACAATTGAACCCAAAATGTGTATTGCTAAGCAGGGGTGGGATCCGACAGGGTTAACTACCAATTCGGTGATTTACGAGGTTCGGTGATTTACGATGTGCTTCCCAGCATGCTGCCGGCACGCGCCTGTAAATCGTTATCAGCACGCTGTGTGCAGAGAAGCAGCCTTTGAAAAAGCCCTTTTTTCCTGCTTTTTTAATTGCAGCTGTACCTCTCATGGCAGCTGAAGTTGAAAAAATCAGGAAATAAAGGTCAGGTAAGAGTCTGGGTGGGCAGGTCATCAAAAACATCAGCAGACATAGAACTGGTTCTATGTCTGCTGCTCTTCAGAGCTACCAGTTCTACAGAGGTGGACAGAACCAGTAGGAACCCACCCTTGTTCCTAAGTGAAAGATTTGTTAAGTGAATTTTGCCCAATTCCACAAACTTTGTTTGCCACCATTGTTAAGTGTTAAAATGGTTGATCAGTTAAAGCAGTTGTTAAGTGAATCTGTCTTCTCCGTTGACTTGGCTTGTCAGAAGATCACAAAAGGGAGATTACATGACCTTGAGACCATCATAAATATGAATCCGTTGCCAAGCTTCCGAATTTTGATCTTATGACCACTGGGATGCTGCAATGGTTGTAAATGCGAAAAATAGTAACTCTTTTCAGTGGTACTGTAACTTTGAACAGATCTCTAAATGAACTGTTGTTAGTCGAGGACTAGCTGTATTGCTCTTTGGGAGTCCTTCTCCCAAGGTTATTCTCTCTGTACATTATACAATGTAACAACTTAGGACAATCTCTTCAAGCAATCTCAATTTCCCATGGAATGAGATGGTCTCTCAAATTATTACATTCATTATTTAATTTTCATCTGTGTTTAATAGATTTGCTTGATAGAAAGGTAGATCATTGTTTTATATTACCTGAAAACTGGCTAAGAAATGCGTAATTAAGCATTCAAGTACTATTATTAAGTGAAATGTTGTCAAACTTGCCCCAGTCTTAGGGAAGTAAAACTCTCAACTCCATTTGAAATGAAAAACCACTTTTACTACGAGATGTTGATTGCAGGGACGTCAAGTGGAATCTAAAATTCCCGGGCATCAATACAGAACTAAAAACCCTGGTTTCCCCAGTCCCTCCCCTCATGAGCCCTCCATGTATCCACCCCTGCTGAGATGTTATAAGAAACTCTGAGCTATTTGAGCTGGTGAAATTCCATGCTCAAGGCAAACAGCCTTGAAGAGGCCAATGCATCACTATGAACCAGATTCCAAAATGCTCTGTTCTTCCTGAAATGTCAATTCTCCCATCCCAATTCCTCAAAATAAAAACGTACAACAAATATTGGCCATTTGTTTCCCCTTCCCTTCCCCAACCGATGACAGAACATTGGCAAGGCACCAGGCCAAAGCTTGGTGGATGTGACACATGTTTACAGTCTGGAACTGCTGTTAGAGACCGTCTTCTACCTATATTTTTATTATCTATAGCCAAAAGGGTGAGCCAATTGTGTCTTCATGGATCTGTCAGATCAGGACTACAGTGAGATGTAATACATGGAGATGAATTTGATTGGATACTCTAGTTTGTGTATTCTTATCTAGAATTTGACTACAGCATGAGTATGGAACATATAACTTCTCTTGCACAGCAACAATAATGGCTGTCAATTAATTTTAGGACACAGACTACATTCCCTTCTGGAGGCCAGGATATCTAAAGTTCTACCACCTCATTTATGATCCTGCCTTCACCCAGTTGATGAAAATATAAGAAGGAATTTTCTATATCAGCACCACATTCTTCACAGTTGTCAGCCTCAAGAGATCATACGGCACTTCTCTTTGATAGCTTTTCATCACTCTGAAAACTTTTCTTTTTGATCTAGCTTTTGATGTGACAGCTGTATGACATTATCTGACTCTTTTCACTCTTACCATTAATGTACTATATCCTTCAAGGAGAGCTCTGAATTTGAGGTGATTAAACTGAATTTAAACAAAGTGTTATGGCAATAGCAGTAGATTTGCATTGCTGGGGCCCTCTTAAAGGGATAAAATTAATACTTTAAAACTGAATATTTTTTCATTGTTAATTTATACCACATTATATACGGTATTCCTCTTCATATTTATAAAATGATGTATGGATGCCCTGCTTCCAGAAATTTATCTGGGGAAATTCTCTCACTTGTTTTGCATTGTTTTGGGTTGTCCTTTATTCAGAAAGCTACATTTAGAGGAAGATTGCCAATCATACAGGTCATTCGGTATCCCAAGGTGTTTTTTCAAAAGGCAACTGAACTCCCTTGATTTTTTTTCTTTGAGAACTAAAGACACTTCTTGGGTGAGAAATGAAATGTTTTCAAGGAAGAAAACTAAGAAAACCCAGTTGCTTTTTGGAAAAGCATCTTTGAGACTTCATTTGTATGGTTTTAATTTCAAGGATTAAGTGTATAACACAAAATGCCTATATTTTATTTGTTCAGAGTCCCAATTAGTGCCTATTTTGAAAATTAGACTAGTATATAGAAATTACATATTATCATTTATAAATTTATCTCATTGTATAAACTAATTAAATATGAATAAATCAATTACATAATAAGGAGAGTCCCCAACTCTTGGTCCGCAGACTGCTACAGGTCTGAAGCCTGTTGGAAACCAGGCTCTGCAAGTGTTGGGTGAGCACACAAAACTCCATTTAAGCACACACAGGATTAGGTTGCATGGGCAAAACCATATCTTTCTCTCTCTCTCTCTCTCTCTCTCTCTCTCTCTCTCTCTCTCTCTCTCTCTCTCACACACACACACACACACACACACACACACACACACACTGATGCCGGTTCATTGAGCACACCCTTCCCAGACAAAACCACTCCCCCATGCACCTTCTTCAATTTATGTAGCACCTGTGATCCACACCACACCTTGCACATCTTCTCCAAGGTGCATGGCACATCTTGTGCACTCCCATATACCCTGTCTGATCCATACAACCCATCTCCAGATGGCTTCCCTTGACCCATGCAGCACTTTTATGTACCTCATACACCCTCTCCAATCCACCCCACCCCATGTATCTTCCCTAGCCCGCACATACCCAGGCACTCTTCTTTTTTCAGATAGTTATTCTCTCTTTCAAGAAATCCCCTTATTTTTATATTTATCTCTTGGAGGAATCAGAGATATAATTTAATCTTAAGAAACCTGATCCTTGAAATACCCATGTTTGCTCTGGCATACATGACATCCCTTGTGTACCCATACTCATTCCCCCTAACTTGGCCATTCCTCTGTGTACTGTCCTAGTACCATGAATCACCTCTCTAACCATGAAGAATGTCATGTACCCCTTATTTGATTCCCCAGCCCAGGCTATACTGCCTGACCCATGTGAAACTTCTTGTGTACTCCCAAAGGAATAGTTAGCAATAGCACTTAGACTTATATACCACTTCACAGTGCTTCACAGCCCAATCTAAGTGGTTTACAGAGTCAACATATTGCCCCTCAAAAATCTGGGTTCTCATTTTACCAACCTCAGAAGAATGAAAAACTGAGTCAACTTGAATCGACCTCCTGCCACTTAGCTTGCAATACTCCATTCTAACTACTGTGCTACCACAGTTCTTAAATTCCTGATATTTTTCCTTCCCTTTGCACTGATAAAATTCCACCTGTCCCAGCTGAAGATACCTGCCAGCAACACTTATGAGGGTGTCACTACTGCTACAAACTTTTCTTTCCCTTCCTCTAATTTTTCCAGCATAATTAAAGTTTCTGTCAAAGGAGGACTTTCATTACCCTTATGCCACACAATGTATTATACTGTAGTAATAACAGCAGTAACAAACAGTGACTTTTTAAATTTATTGAGGTAGCTCCACCATAATTTATTAAGGGTTCTGATCTATCGATCTTCCTGAAAAGGACTTGTACTAAGGGGTACAAGTTTTGAACTTGCAGAATAATATAAATTTGTGCATTTTTTTGCTCATACACTAGTATACTTAATTGACATTGTCAGACTGTACGCATGCATGCATGCATGTATAAAATAATCATTACTGCTTCTGCAATTTTCCATAATGTAAAGAACTAACCTGATTGGGAATTTTTAAATTATAACAAATTGTGTGTGTGTGTGTGTGTGTGTGTGTGCGCGCGCGTGCGTGCGTGCGTGTTCGTGTGTATGTATATATACGTACACAGAGAGAGACACACAGAGAAACACAGAGAGACAGAGAGAGAGAGAGAGAGAAGGACAGAGAGAGAAAGAGGGGGGATGATAGAGATAGAGAGATTAATTCAGATACATCTCTAAGAAACATATGTTTTTTTTCCTCTAAAGAAAGAAGCATGCTGACTTAATCTTCTTAGTGTGGTTGTCAAGTCAAACTGCTCCCATCGGAATATAGTACCAATTTCTTTACATCTGGGATATGGTTTGCAATTATTTTCTTTTATGAATATATTTCCTAGAGGGCTCGGGGAAAACAATATTAATCTTTTAAATCTCACCCTAATCTCATTATTTGTTACAATTTAATATATGAGTGGTTTGTCTGATGCATAGATTACTGCAGTATTAAAGTATTTTGTCATTTTTGCATTGCTTAAGAATACAGTTGCAAATAATTTGTAGCGCATCTCAGTCATTCTTTAGGCTAAGGCAACCCTATAACTTTCAAATGACTCCTATTCTGTAAAATGTTAGAGCTATTTTTTAATGTCAAAGAGGTTTTTTTTAAATAGCTTTTAAATATTTTCATTAAAATTCAGAATATTTTCAAAATGATTATTTTTTTCTTTTCCTATTTTAAAAGTTGTTGTATACGAGGGAAAATGTATTTTATTAATATGCATAAATGTGTTCTGCCTTGCCTTGCTTGCTTTTGCCAGTTTGACAGACATGGGTTATTTCAGCAGCCAAAAGTATGGTTTCCCTAGCAACAGAATCCATGTAAAATCTTTCTGAACACCTGTTCTTTCCCTCCTCATTTCCTTTAACTAAAGCTTGTACTCCACCACCACTTAAAGAGTTCAGCCAAACAGTGACATTGAAACATAGGTGCACTGAAGCCCATCTGACTTAAACGGAAATGCAAGTACAACACTTTTTTGATAGTTATTCTCTTTTTCAAGGAATCCCCTTACTTTTATATTTATCTCCTTGAGGAGTCAGAGAGATAATTTAATCTGAAGAAGGCTAGCCTGGAGTGGGAGATGTTTTCAAAGCATGAATGACAATAGATTACTGGAATTCCTGTGTCATTGTCATAATGCATAAAGCTGTGACAGAAAAGGACAATGTCTTTGAGTACTTAAGAACTGACTGCAGTATTTTAGTTTATCTATTCAATGAGCATTAGCTAGCAAACTGGTTGCTATCCTTTTTATATGAGCTCAGAACATTTGCAGTAATTTTAAATTTGCTATCACATGCTACCTACCACTGAGTCCTATTGTAGCCCATTGTTACTGTTAATCTGTGTGTCAACACTTGATTTATATTATGCAAGATAGGTATCAAAGATTGAGAATAGCAAGAGAGATGCCAGCTAGCATGTAATAAATTTCAAAAAAGAAATTATCTCTACGTATATTAACAGTGCCAGAAGGATAGCAATAGCAATAGCAAAAGTCTAACGACTTTTATACCAATTTACAGTGCTTTACAGCCCTCTCTAAGTGGTTTATAGAGTCAGCATATTGCCCCAACAATTTGAGTCCTCATTTTGCACACCTCAGAAGGATGGAAGGCTGAGTCAATCTTGAGCCTGGTGAGATTTGAACTGCCAAATTGCAGGCAGCTGGCAGTCAGCAGAAGTAGCCTGCAGTACTGCACTCTAACAACTGCGCCATCGTGGCTCATAGGATATCACCCCAAATGTCCAAGTGAACCTAAATGGCAAGAAAGGTATCCAGAACTTGATTCACAAGGAAGCCAGATAAAATAGCAAATCTTGCAGCCTTTTCTCCCCACTCCTCTCCCTTTGAAATGCTCACCACAATGCTGGGATAATTAGCAATAAGATAATGTTTATATACATCCATTGTAGACAAGGGTTATAAGAGACAAACTGGCACACAATGGAGAATGCACATCAAAAGAAATGTGCTGGTTCTGGCTAGTGTCTTCACAGCTGTCAGCTGTAAGTGGCAAACAAAAAAAATTAAGTGTGAAACTGATTATGATCTGGTCAGTTTCAGGCAGTAGTGGAAGCTGGTGGAGTGTTCCAATCAATTAATTAAGGCCATAGAGAGGAGCTTGTTAAATTGAAGTTAGTATTCTTTAGGGAAGAGTTGCACTGCAGAGAAAAGTAGCTCAAGAAGAGAGAGCTTATTTAAGCAATTTCTTTATGGCGAAAAACAAAAACAAAAGAGTCAGGTACAGGACTTATATGGAGATATCTGGCAATTGCATCTGAGCTATAATGAATTGCACATCATGATCTCCTCCACTGGAGGAGACACTTTTTTCCCCACCTCTTGAAGGAAATCAGGGCAACTGAAAAAATTGGAAGCCCTTGAATGAGGGAGAACGCTGTTTAATCATAGCTGTTACTAGCTGTTACTCAGCAGCTTTTCACCTTCCATTTCTGGTGTCCTTAAAGTGAAAGCTCCCAAATTGAAAAGTGAAAACTAAAAATTATATTTTTAGAGCTTCTCTTTCTTTTCTTTACTTTCCTCTGTGCGAATATATTTACTTAAAATATTCTTCCTTCTTTCTTATTAGTTGATATCATGTTATGTTGATTTATGCTTTTTCTTTGATTTTCTCTTGATAGATCACATTATATCAGATTGTTAAATATTGGATTAATTAATTTAGTTAAGTTATTAATAACAAAGATTGCTATATTTTGTGTGGGAATATAGGGGAGATATCAAGAATATTGGGTATTGATTAATTAACAATTTTAGAGTTCTGTAGTCTAATATATTGCATTGTGTGAACATATCTAGGAATATTTAGGAATGCAACATTTTCTGTAACTAAGCTTATTTTACATTTAAGTTAAATCAGTGAAATACAGATTTATCTTATTAATTATTTAAGAATTCAGTTATTTAGTAGATTAATAGACCTTGATTATTTCTAGTAATAGATTTAAGAACACTGAATGCCAATTTGGAACAATATACTTAGCATTGTACAACAACAAAAACAAATTTTACAGGAAATGACTTCTACAACTACTACAGCATTGAAAACTGGCAGGAAGGTCAACCCCACAATAACAACTACTTTAGCAACAACTTCACCCATGGCGCAAAAAACAATAGAGGAAACACTACCAATAGAGAAGCAAACTAGCATCTCGAATGCCAGCATTCATGCAATGTTTCTAACTTTACAGGACTCACTGACAAAACTGCAAGAAACAATGACTAAAAACCACAGGGAAACAAGAGCAGATATTAATGAACTGAAGGAAGAGATGGGAAAATTAAAGGCAGAAATGAAGGCAGACATCTTTAAAGTAGAGGATAAAGTGGGAGTACTGCAACAGGCCTTGGAGAAAAATGAAGTTAGAATAAAAGAGGTAGAAAAAAGAACTGACCGAACGGAAAAGGAATTAGAAAGAGTGGATGAAGATTTTAAAAACATGAGTAAAGAAATGGACGACTCATTGGTCCTCCTAGAGATGGACAAGGCAGCAATGTACTTAAGATTTCAAAATGTGGCAGAATCAAAAGAGGAGGACCTGGAATACTTGATGGCAGAAATACTGTCCGGTCTTTTGGAAAAGGACAGAGATAATATCCAAAAAGAGTTTGATGAAGTTTACCGGGTCAATACAAACTACGCAAGGCGACATAAATGCCCTAGGGAAGTTCACATACGATTCACCAGAAGATGTATCCGTGATATGATATATAAAATTTCTAGAGATAAAACAATATCTTATAAAGAAAAAGAAATTATAATTCTTAAACAGATTCCGAGAAGAGTAAGGGAACAAAGGCGTGATTACAAATTTCTGGCAGCTTATTTAAACCAAAAAAGAATTACATTCAAATGGCTTATACCAGAAGGGATGCTAGTGTCGTGGAAAGAGAGGAAAATTAAAATAGACACCATGGAAAAAGCTCAGGACTTTTATGAATGGATGGTGGGCCCGCAGGAGCAAGGTAGTAGGGAGGAATTGGAGACAAATTCTCAAGAAGAATATGGTGGACACAAAAATAGAACCGGATCTGTAGGGAACCAAGAGGACACTCATTCGAACAAACGACAGAAGGAACCACAAAAGCACAAACACAAAGAGAAACAGGGGCTGTTATTCGCCAAAGAGCGAAACAGAACTAAATAAATGGGAGAAGAAAAAAAATTACTATCAATAAATATAAATGGTTTAAATTCAACGATTAAAAGAAAAAGGATATTAACTAAATTAATCAAACAAAAGGCTGATATAATATGCCTACAAGAAACGCACATAATGAAGAAAGATGAAAAATATTTAGAATGCCCGAAATTAGGAAAGTTATTTACCACACCAGCAGACGAGTGTAAAAAGAAAGGAATTGCAGTATATGTAAAAGAGGATTTAAAAGCAGAGTCAATATGGTCGGATTCGGAAGGAAGGACTCTGGTTTTGCAGATCTGGATCAATGACATCCCAATTCTTTTAGTAGTAATTTATGCCCCGAATGGGGACCAAAAAGAGTTTTTTAAACACCTATATGGAAAAATGGTTGAATTGCAACAAAAAAAACATCCTTATTATAGGGGACTTCAATTCTATTGTTGAATATCAAAAAGACCACAGCAACGGCGGGAAAAATAAAAAGGGGAAAAGAGAGCTCCCTAAGATTTGCAGGGAAATGATGAAAGAGTTTAATTTGACAGATATATGGAGAAGACTACATCTTGAGAAAAAACAGTTTACATTCTATTCAAAAACCCACCAAACATGGACACGGATAGATATGGCATGGATGAATGGGGAAATAGCAAATGAAATAAAAGAAGTGGAAATTTTGCCCAATAAATGGGCAGACCATAACCCAATACAGATAATATGGAAGGGTAGGGCAAAACCAAAGAAAAGGTGGACATTAAACACTCAATTAATAAAAGAGAAAGAATACATCAATAAATTAAAGGAGGAATTAATTTTTTTATAAAAGAAAATGATAATGGAGAAACTACAAAACAAAATATATGGGATACAATGAAGGCGGTAATAAGAGGTATAACAATCTCTTATAATGCCAAGAGAAATAAAGAAAAATATTCCCAGCAAAATAATCTACAACAAAGAATTAAGGAGCTAGAAACTCTACTACAGAATACTCCAAAAGATACAAAACTGCAAAATCAGATAAATATAGCTAAACATAAATTGAATTTAATCGAACAAGAGAAAATGATTACAAATTTGAATTTGACCAGACAAACCTATTTTGAACATGCCAATAAGCCAGGAAGATGGCTATCTTATAAATTAAAAAGAAAGAAAGAAAAGAGAATGATATATCAGTTAATAGATAGCAAGGGAGATATATACCAGGAAATAGAACAGAAAAAGAAATCATTCATAAATACTTTGAAGATTTATACAAAAAGAAGAGGTTAGTGAAGATAGAATAAGGAATTATTTAGATGAAGTTAAAGATAAAGTAATTGGGGAAGAAATGGCAGAACTATTAAATAAAGACATTACTGAATCGGAATTGAAATCAGCAATAGATAACCAGAAAAATAACAAAACTCCAGGCCCAGATGGAATCCCAGGGGAGCTCTATAAGGGTATAGTAGAACAAATTGGACCATTTATGTTGGAAGTTTTTAATGACGTTTTACTAGCAGCCAGGATGCCGGACTCATGGAGGGGGGCGTTGATTTCGTTGAACAATTGTGGTATGAAAGCAAAGCTCCAAAACATCTCCTTTAGAAATTCTTGATGGTTTGACTGATTCATTATTTTTTTTATATAATTTTTATTGGTTTTTAAAACGAACAAAGACAAACAAAACATAAAAACATCAAGCCATCTTCCATATATATACATACAGTGTGCCAGTTGGTTTACAAATTGTTTTGTGCTTCCATTTCATAGTCTTCAATTACAATTACATTGTGTATATTCTCAAATTTTCAATCAAGTATTAAATACATTAATATCATTGTTAATCATTTGACTATACTTTTATTCATTCATGTTTTACAAAATAATCATATTTAACTTAAATTGTTTCATGACAGTTCATATTATCATCTCAAATCTATCCTACAATCATTTTGTAGATACAATAAGAAAAGAATACCTCTTTATATATTTATTATTTTCTAAGAAACTACATATTTCATTACCATGTTTTATTGTCTAACCATTGATAGAATAGATCCCAAATTTTATAAAATTGTTTATCATCTTGTTCTCTGATTTCAAATGTCAATCTACTCATTTCAGCACATTCCAATATTTTCTTAATGATTTCCTCCAGTGATAGTATTTTCTCATTTTTCCAATTTTTAGCAAATACAGTCCTAGCCGCTGTTAATACATTTACAGTCAGGTATTTCAAGTCTTTACTATATATTTCAGGTAAAATCCCCAATAAAAATATCTCTAGTTTCAAATCTATATGCTTTTTTGTCATTTTTTCCAACCACGTGTGGATTTTAGTCCAATATTTTTTAGCATCCGCACAAGTCCACCACATATGGTAATATGAGCCAGGTATCTGATGACATTTCCAACATTTCTCCGATTTGGTCTTGAACATTCTTGCTATTCTTGTCGGGGGAAATGCCACGTGTAAAACATCTTATACAAATTTTCTTTATATGCTGTTAACATTGTCATTTTATAATTTTGAGACCACAATTTTTGCCATTTCTCTAGATCAATCCCATATCCAAAATTCTTCCCCCAAGCAATCATAGTTTCTTTAACTTGTTCTTCTTCTAGTTTAATTTCTAATAAATATCCATACATTTTTTTCATCAGTACCTGTCAAAATCTTATCTAAGTCAGTCAGTTTATCATAGAAACCTTCTGTTTTAGAGTCTTTGTCATACCTTGAATGTATTTGCACATATGAAAACTAACTCATCTTTATACCTTGTTCCTCTAATTTTTGTATAGATTTAAGTTCACCCTTTTCATTCAATATTTCACCATATCTAACTGTTTGTTCCTTCTTGTACATTATAAGATAAGAAAATGCTTCAATAATCGATAGCCAGACAGGAATTTTCAAATAACATTGTCTTTTACTCTTCCTCCAGTTTAACCACAGAGCCTCCCGTATATAATGTCTTCTAAAAAACCCCTGTGATTTAGTTCCTTTATACCATAGAAAAGCTTGACACCCCAACAACAGATCATGTCCTTCTAATGTCAACAATCTAGTATTTCTTAATATTATCCATTCCTTAACCCACATCAAATTTGTAGCTTGATAGTACAACTCCCAATTAGGCAAACCAAATCCTCGTCTTATTCTAGCATCTTGCAAAAGTTTTAGCTTTATTCTCTCTTTCTTACCTTGCCATATATATTTCAACACAATCTTATTTAAATCTTCAATGTAATCTTTTCCAAGCCTAATTGGAATTGTTTGAAACAAATATAAAATTCTGGGTAATATATTCATCTTGATTGTTGATATTCTCCCTATTAATGACAGCTGTAAATTTTCCTATTTCACCAAATCTAGCGCTATCTTCTGCTTAAGTTTGATATAATTATTCTCTTTTAGTATACTGCATCTTGCTGTCAAATATATCCCCAAGTACTTGATCTTATTCGTGACCTGAATTTTCAATAGATCTGTCAGTTCTTCCTTTTATCTTGATAGCATATTCTTTGTCGGGATCTTTGTCTTATCTTTATTTATTTTCAAACCAGCCACCTTCCCATATGTCTCTATCTTTTCTATCAATTTTGATGCCATTTTATAGTGGGTCTTCTAAAATGAAAACCAGATCATCTGCAAATGCTTGCAACTTAAATTCTTCCTTTTTAATTTTCATCCCTTTTATATCCTTTTCATCTCTAATATTTCTGTTTAGCACTTCCAAGGTGAACACAAACAACAGGGGTGATAGTGGGCACCCTTGTCTTGTTCCTTTTCTTATACCAATAGAGTCTGTCAGTTCTCCCTCTATCATTACCTTTGCTGTTTGCTTATGATATATAGCTTCTATTGCTTGGATAAATTTTTTAGCAAAGCCCATCTGTTCCAGCTGCAATAACATGAATCGCCAATTCACATTATCAAATGCCTTCTTGCATCTAGAAAAATCAAAGCCATTTGTTTTTCAGGGTGTGTCGTAGTATTCCAAAGTGTCCAAGATTACTCTCAGGTTATCTTTAATTTGTCTCTTTGGCAGAAATCCATTTTGATCAGGATGGATAAAATTGTTTAAATATTTTTTAAGTCTTTCTAACAATATTGAAGCAAAAATTTTATAATCTGCGTTTAGTAAGGAAATAGGTCTATAATTCTTGATTTGTAATGGATCGGCCTCCTCTTTTGGGAAAATTGTAATATAAGCTTCTGACCATGATTTAGGTATCTTCTTTAACATAACTTCATTCATAACTTCTAGCAATGGAAGGTTCAACGATTCTTGTAGTGTTTCATAAAATTCTGCTGGAAGTCCATCTAGGCTTGGTGCCTTTCCATTGTTTTGCTTCTTGAGAGCTTCAGTTAACTCCATCATCATTATATTGCTTTCTAACATTGTTTCAATCTCTTTAGGTATCTGGGGTAGATTAGCATTAGCATTAGTAAATACTGTTTAACTCTGTCCTCATCAATATTCTCTTGTGTTTATAGTTTCCCATAATAGTCTCATATGATTTCCTTCTCTTTACTGCCATAGCAAACTTGGCCTTGGTCATCTATTAATTGCAATATTTTCCTTGATTCTTTCTCCTTTCTCAATTTATATGCCAACCAACTACCTGGTTTGTTTGCATCTTCAAAGTAGTTCTGTTTAGCACCTCTGGTTTTCTGTTCTAATTCTTCTTTTTCTATTAGACCCATTTTATGTTTGATTATATCCATTTTTAACTTAATGTCCTTTTTCTGGGCATTTTCTGTAGCTCTTTTTCAAGTCATTTACACTCATCCTTTAATGCCTTAGAGGCTAGTCTTTTCATGGTATTTCTTGTCCTTGTATAGTCTATTATCAAGCCTCTGGCATATGCCTTCATTGTATCCCATACTTTCTGGATTGATGTATCTTCTTTATTGTTTTCTCTAAAGAAGAATGCCAGTTCTTTCTCCATCCCCTGTGTGAAGTGTGTTTCCTTTAATATAGTATTATTTAACGTCCATCTAGATCTTCTTCTTTGTCCTTTCCATTTAATTGTCGTTGGATTGTAATCTGCCCAAGTACTTATTTCAATATTTATTTCTTCAATATTAGCTAACAATTACGTTGACATCCATATCATATCTATTCTGGACCATGATAAATGTTTATTTGAGTAGAAGGTGTATTGTTTCGTTTTAGCATTTCTTTCTCTCCATGTATCTTTTAAGTTTATTTCATCTACTATTTTAAAAAGGGATTTAGGGAGAGTCTTTCTGTTTTGCTTTGTTGTTTTCTGTGCTGTATAGTCCAGGTTGTTATCTACAATTCCATTAAAATCTCCCATCATAACTATATTAGCATAGTTCAGTTCAATTATTTTCATGTGTAATTTTTTATAAAATTCTTCTTGATCGTCATTCGGGGCATAGATTGCAATCAGGAGTGTTTTCATATTATTGTCCATTATTTCCACCATTAGTATTCTTCCATCGTCATCAGTATAGATCAATTTCACTGGGATAATATATTTAATATATAAAGCCACTCCTCTTTTCTTGCATTGTGTCAAAGAAGTAAACATTTTCCCTAACTTTGGCTGTATCAACAATTGTTCATGTTATTTTTCAATATGTACATCTTGTAGACAAATTATATCAAATTTTAATTTCTCTAATTTATGAAAGGTTTTCCTTCTTTTAACAGCTGAGTTAAGTCCATTTATATTAATTGTAATCAATTTTTTTCTTCCATGGTTATATTTTATAGTTAGGTTTAGCAGCTCTCGTAGATCTTAATTCACGTTGTTCTTTGGCTTCCACCTTTCCACCTACTGCACCTTCTTCTTTTTCAATCACCATTTGGCAGTCCTCTTGGAATTCAATTAGTGATATTTCTTTTTCTGCCTCTTCCTCTTTCCCTCCAAAAAATTCTGTATAAAATGATTCAGCTTTCCCAATTGAATCAATTCTATGTCTCTGTTCTTGCCATGTGAACATTAAACCTTCTGGAATCAGCCATCTATAATTCACCTCTTTTTAGAGTAACATTTTGGTCAGAAATCGGTATTCTCTTCTCATCTCTCTCACTCTTCTGGGTACTTGTTTCAGAACCACAATCTCCTTATCTTTATATTTCAATGTTTTCTCTCTTGCCACTTGCAATATTTGTATTTTAATGGCTTTCTTTGTAAATCTAATGTGAACTTCTCGGTAAGCTATTTCTCATTGAATATCTTGTGAAGACTCGATAAACCTCATCTATTCCATCCATCATCGTCTCTTTAGTTATTTCCAAAGCTTCAGCCAAAATTTCTATCATTATCTCAGCTAGGTTTTGTCCCTTTTCTTCCTCTATGTTTTGGAATCTGAGATAATATTCGGATCTGTCCATCTCCCACTCAGCATCCCACTTTTATCTTGTTCAACCACAGTTTATCTTCTATCAATGTCTCCAATCTTATCTCTTTGTTTATCTTCTTCAATTTTTTGGAATCTCTCATCATACTTCATCATCATTTGTTGAATGTTCTCCACTTTTTCATCAGTTTTCCCTGTTCTTTGTTCAATATTCTCTGTTCTCTTTTTAATATTCTCTGTTCTTATTTGTATATTTTGAATTCCTTGCATAATTATCTGCAGGGTCACTTTTTCCTGTTCTTTTTCTTGCTGTAACATTGTCTGTATTGAACGTTGTCCTCCAGATGGTGAAGAAGTAGAAGTTGAGGAACCAGGGGCTGTTAGTTTCCTACTCATTTCAGACAATTCAAAATCTTCAGGTTCTTCTAGAGGTGGCGGAGCGGGACTCTTGGACTGCGGCTGCCTCAGCACAAGGAGCGCTCTGACGGCACCCGCCTTTTCTGTTGCTGCTTGGCATTGCGCTTGCCTTGCCCCACCTCGCGCCTGCCTCTTTTCCTCCTCCTTTCTGGCTCGTCCTCTTGCACGAAGGTTGGGGTGGGCACTGGGCCGCATTACGAGCCAACCTGGGCTGCATGCGGCCCATGGGCCGCGGGTTGGACAAGCCTGTTCTAGACCTTAATCCACTTGTGAAATAATCAATTGCAATTCCAAATAAAAATAGTGGGAAAAAAGAAACCAAATAGTAGCGATAATAATAATGATAATTAAAAAAAAATTCTTCAGGTTCTTGTATACCTGAATCCAATCGATTGGTTAGATAGCAGTAAAAATTCAAAAATGGAAGAAAAGAGCATAAACACACACAAAAAAGAAAAAAATGGATAAATCCTGAAAAAGGAGGAAAAGTAAAAGGTAAAAAACTAAAAAGGAGAAAAGAAAAGTTCTTCAGGTTCTTCAACACCTTAATCCAATTAAGAGGTCTCAGGTATAAAAGGATGCATAAGAAAAAAAGAAAGCCAAAAATACAAAAAAAAAACACCAATATGTAAGGTAAATAGAAAAAAAATACAAGGGAGGGAGAGAGAAAAAAAGAAAAGAGACTACTCCCTTAAAGAAAAAAAAAGGAGGGAAATCAAATACTGAAGCTTTTTCTTTAAAGTAAAATGCAAACAAAAAAAATGACTTCAAAAGACAAAAGGAAAGACAAAAATCAAGTTCCAAAAGGCCCAAAATCCAAATAGTTATTACGAAAAGTAAACTAGTAAAGAGGGGGGTTGTTAAAGTAAGAAATAGCACAGCTTAAAAAAAAAGATAAAAAGAGCACACTGCACTTTGTTAAACTGTCCAAGGCTTTTGTTAAGATTTATAACTCTCTTCTCCAGAAGCTTATCACCTTATTTTTCTATAAGTTTCAACACCAGACTCCAGCTGTTGTTAGAAACCCAGAAGAGCACCTGCAATAATACTCTCCCATGCTCTTCCCTCTATCTTATCAAACAGGCAATGTCCTTGAAAAGAAGTCTCAGTTCTTTCTCAGCTTTGTCTGGTTAAGAAAAAGAAATAAAATATTTCCAAGCCTCTAGTTGACAGTGTTACAGAGTTTCTTTTGCTTTTACTTTCCGACTCCTTTTCCAAACAAAATATAATGAAAATTAATTAAAAAGGGAAAAAGATATTTAAAAAGATAACTAAAAGGGAGTCTCTAGCCTAAAATATTATAAAATCAAAAAGAAGAGAAAGAATAAGTGGAAGAAGAAAAAAAAAAAAAACAGTCCAGTTTCAAAATATAAAATCGTATGCAGAAAATCCAGCAATAAGAAAAAAAAAAAAATACTTCGACATTCCTGTTTAAAATCGGCACTTAATCACTTCTGTCAAAACTTTTACAGATTATTCTTTTCCTTAGGGTGTCCTTTCAAATCTTAAAATAAAGAAAAAGTTCTCATCAAACCGGCACACTTTCTCTTTCCATTCTCTTTCGTTTCGGAGCTGTCCCAACTTCAGCAGCTTTAATGGCTGCCTCTTTGGCGCTGGCAAAAAGAGCTTCTCCTGGATCTACCAGGGACTTTGCAGTATCCCTGGGATAGACAGGATGTGCTCTGTGCATTCACTGTCTCTTTGGGATGGTTTAGATTCAAATGGACTGTCCAGGAGCAAAGATATCGGTAGCTATCTCAGACCTCCAAGATTACATGCCATATCATCGCGACGCCAGCTCTGCCCTCCACTGATTTGTTATTTTTATATATTGTGGAAAGACTCCAAGCAATATCATTTGAGAGTTCTGAAAAGTAACCTGACAGGTGTATTGTCAGCAATTTCAAATGGATAGATTGGTTATACACGATCAACATGTAATTTCCTTCTCCCCACCCCTCTCTTGGTAACATACAAAGAAATATGTTATAAGTCAGCGGAAATAATATATGGAAAATCAGGAATCTCTAAAGATATAGCTGCAATATTGTTTTATTTATTTTTTAATGTAAATATTTCTATCTTGTGCTTATGCTTAACTGTGTGATATGTATGCTGTGATAGGAATAGTATTTATGCACAGGGCCATAGATCAGCTGCAGTGAAAATATTCAGAGCAATTGAGATGGTATGATTTGTTTTGTTGATTCATATGAACAAAGCAATCTGGGTGACCTTGAACTACCATGGGCTTGTTCTTGCAGCATTTATTGAAGCCACCCAGCCTGGAAGAATACTAATGTTCATAGAGGACGCTTTATGGTGGGGGAGTCAACAGCTGGCCTGAAGCAATGTCACTTCACTAGTAGATCAAAGAAGGAAATCAACTATACAGGAAGGATGGAACTATTTTTATTGAGACTGGTTATAAAAGAAGAATGTTGCAAGTGTTCTTATGCTGTACTTCTGGCTCCTTCAGTGAATTATGGAGGTCTTTGCCTGAGCCATTTCTAAGTGCTATCCTGCTGTTCTAGTGTTAAAGAAATGTTTCAGCCACTTTGATCTGGTAACAGTTCTTGTATATTTTTAACATTTTTTTTTTGTTAAATCCTTCCTTCCTTCCTCTCTTATACACGTGAAACTCAAAAAATTAGAATGTCGTGCAAAAGTTCATTTATTTCAGTAATGCAACTTAAAAGATGAAACTAATATGTGAGATAGACTCATTACATGCAAAGCAAGATAGTTCAAGTCATGATTTGTTGTAATTGAGATGATTATGGCTTACAGCTCATGAAAACCCCAAATCCACAATCTCAGAAAATTAGAATATTACATTCAATCAATAAAACAAGTATTATATATAGAACAAAATCGGACCTCTGAAAAGTATAATATGTACTCAATACTTGGTTTGGGCCCCTTTTGCAGCAATTACTGTCTCAATGCGGCGTGGCATGGAAGCTATCAGCCTGTGGCACTGCTGAGGTGTTATGAAAGACCAGGATGCTTCAATAGCGGCCTTCAGCTCTTCTGCATTTTTCGGTCTCATGTCTCTCATCTTTCTCTTGGCAATGCCCCATAGATTGTCTATGGGATTCAGGTCAGGTGGCCAATCAAGCACAGTAATCCCATGGTCATTGAACCAGGTTTTGGTGCTTTTGGCAGTTTGGGCAAGTGCATCCTCATAAAGCTCGTCTGCGGAAGGAAGCATGAAGTGCTCCCAAATCTCCTGGTAGACAGCTGCATTGACCCTGGACTTAATGAAGCACAGTGGACCAATACCAGCAGATGACATGGCTCCCCAATCAACACAGACTGTGGAAACTTCACATTGGACTTCAAGCATCTTGCAGTGTGTGCCTTTCCATTCTTCCTCCAGACTCTGGGTCCTTGGTTTCCAAATGAGATGCAAATCAGAAGAGAGGGCTTTGGACCACTGAGCAACAGCAAAACCAGTTCTGCAAAACCAGTTCTGTTTTTCTTTAGCCCAGGTAAGATGTTTCTGACATTGTTTGTTGGTCAGGAGCAGCTTGACAAGAGGAATATGACATTTGAAGCCCATGTCCGGGATCCGTCTGTGTGTGGTGGTTCTTGATGCACTGACTCCAGCCTCAGCCCACTCCTTGTGAAAGTCCCCAACATTTTTGAATGGCCTTTTCCTGAGAATCCTCTCCAAGCTGCAGTCATCCCTGCTGCTTGTGCTCCTTTTTGTTCCACTCTTTTCCCTCCCACATAACTTTCTATTAATGTGCTTTGATACAGCACTTTGGGAACATCCAACTTCTTTTACAATTACCTTTTGAGGTTTTCCCTCCTTATAGAGGGTGTCAATGATGGTTTTCTGCACAACTGTCAGGTCAGCAGTCTTTCCCATGATTGTGATTCCTACTGAACCAGACTGAGAGACCATTTAAAGGCTCAGGAACCCTTTGCAGGTGTTCTGGCTTAATTAGCTGATTAGAGTGGGATATTGAACCTTTTCACAATATTCTAATTTTCTGAGATTGTGGATTTGGGAATTTCACCTGTAAATAGAGTGCTAGTGTCCTAATAAAAGGCAGAAAGTTATACAAGTTTACCAACATTGTCTGGGTGACTGAGCTCAAAATATCTAATACTGAACTATGAAGACATGGGGCCATTATGGAGAAAATTATACATTATGTTAATGGTATTTGGGTGACAACAGAGCTGGAGAGTTACAAATGCTCCAAAGACTTTCTATATTCCACCAATACTTAGCATTGTTCAGGGGTGGGATTCTAACAGTTTGGATTGGCTCTATAGAACTGGTTGTTGTGATTCTGTGCAGTTCAGAGAATTGGCAAATCATGCCCCTGGCTGGCCCTGCTCCTCTCTGCTGACCCCTCCCCTCCCCAGCCACTCAATCCTTATTGGGCATGCACAACATTGCACAAATGCCCAACATCACTGACTGTGCTCTTCCCTGCCCAGTCACTCCTTAAGGTATTTCTTCCCCCCCTCTCCTGACGATCAGCTGTTCCTATGAGCAGCTGAGCCAGGATTCCCCTTGCTTACTTCCTGCTTCACCAAGGAGGCTTCTCTGAGGGCCAGGAAGGCAAAAAAATGGAGTGGGGGGTACAGCACCCACCCCATCCCCTCTCCGTTTTTTGCCTTCCTGGGCCTCAGGGAAGCTTCCTGGGAGCAAAAATGCTCCTTCAGGAGGCTTCCCTGAGGCCCAGAAGGCCCCAAAATGGAGCATGTGGGGGTGCTGAGTGCTGCCCCATGTTCCGTTTTTTTTTTCTTCCTGAGCCCATGAAAGTCTTCTGGGAGCAGAAACAATGCTTGCACTTGAAGCAATGCTTTAACCAAGTTGTCTACAAAAAAATTGTGCAAACTATACCACTATTTTTTCGTACTAAATGTTTCCCCCTCTTCTCCTTTATTATCCTTAATGTTTCTGGGAACAAAAATACCATCAATTACTGATTTGTGTAATTGGAATTTGCATAAAGGAATTTATTGATCACACCTGTAGAAGCTATTTTGGCACAAAATATGTTCATCAAGTTATATAGTTGTATCTATACCAGCACTAAATTCACACTTTATTTAGCATGAATGGAAACTTCAGTTTCAATTCTTATATCAAGTAATCTTCTTTTCCAGTACGGTAAAGAAGACTTGTACAGAACGAAATGGTAAAGAGTTAAAGTTCACTTATCTCCTGGTAAAGTACTAATTTGGAATATTCTCTCCCTCTCCGCCTCTCTCTTCCTCTCCCTCTCCCTCTCCCTCCCTCTCCCTCCCTCCCTCCCTCTCTCTCTCTCTCTCTCTCAAACACACACACACAGTTGCACAAATGGGAACTCATGTATATTACAGCTTCAGTTATAATGTATGATAACCAGGGGTGGGATTCTACCAGTTTGCAACTATTCGCTAGAACCAGTTGTTAACATTCTAAGCAATTCGGAGAACTGGTTGTTAGAAGAAATTACTGGTCTAATCCTGTAAGGAAGGCAGGAAGGAAACATTCTGGTGTTGCCCACAGAAACTGCCTCTCCATTAACCCTTATTACATTCTTGGCAGGACTAGACTTCCTGTCACAGGAACCTCTCTGGAGTTATTTTCCCCTCCTTTGCTGGTACTTTGCTTGTGTGGAGTGACCATTCAAAGTTACAATGGCATTGAAAAAAGTGACTTATGACCATTTTTCACACTTACAATTGTAGCAGCATCCCCACAGTTATGAGAGGCCAGGCGAGGAGATGCATGCCTCAATGTGAGTGATATTGAGTTGGCCACGTCCAGCCAATAACATGACCACCAAGCCATGTCCACCCAGTCACATGACCACCAAGCCACGACCACCACCTAAGTCATGCCCACAGAACCAGTTGTTAAAAATTTGAATCCCACCCCTGATGTTAACTCTAACTCAAATTCTACTTCATCTCCAAATTCATCAAGTGACCTTAGGTAAGCTAAAGTATATTGAACCTTAGCCTTTTTCTTGGAATAGGAGGCTCTAATTGTGAAACCAGTTCAATGTCTGAATATTAAGAACTCCTTCAAATTAAGCTTAGCTTCTGCTTTTTTGAAAGACACAAAGGTTTCTTAACAATGATATAGAAATGGTTAGTAATTGACATATTTCAAACTTTCTATTCTAATCTACAATTTGGCTAGATCTGACCATCCAATCTGGTTTAGTCACCAGGATCAGAGGTTTAGCCTTTTGAGCTTTTGAAGCCACAGAGAGTGGGCTCCAGAATGAGTCCGAAAGCTCAGAAGATTAAACCACTGGTCCTGGTGACTAAACCAGATTGAATCCTGCAACATTATCCTGGGATATATGGATTCAACAGATGGCAGCCTCTGGCTGACTTTGGTTAAGCATGATCAGACCTCATGAATGAAGGTGTATATATATACCTTCATTCATGAGGTCTGATCATGCTTAACCAAAGTCAGCCAGAGGCTGCCATCTGTTGAATCCATTTTATTGGTATTGAAACTTTCTACTCAAGAACATATAGGGAAATACACAACTGATGAACTATTTATTCATAAACAGCACAAAATTCTATGCACAACAGTATTTCAAACCACTAAGCACTAGTATGTGTGCAAAATGTGGGCTGACAACATGCACTGATTTATTAATGTGATTAAACAACTAATTCATTCATCAAAGATTAAAAATATGTCTTGATCATTGGTTTTTAATTGAAGCCCTTTGCAAGGGTATTAGATGCTGATGGCATTGTTATAAAGAATTTATTTTTATCTTCAGCCCAATGATGCATTTCAACTGATTTTACAAATATTATCAGTCAGTGTCAGCCTCCATTCATACCCAGAAAACTTTGAAAGGAGCTACTATTGCCTTCAGCAGGTCATTTGAATAAAATGGATTTCTGTTCTTGCTTCACTGCACAGTAAATAAGAAAAGAAATGATTCCAATCTGTAAGTGGACACAATAGTATAATATTAGTGATGGAAGCCATGTAGTCTAAGTCAGTTCTTTTTGCTTTTTACATTGCTTCATCAGCTTACTGTGGATGTGCATAAAATTATGTACTATCAAGCCTCCAGAACAGCCTGTTCTGAAGAGGTCAGTATGAGTTGCTGTACAGTAATGGAAATTTTTAGGTTCAATGACTCAGTTATTGGCTGTTCCTTTCCTTTTTTTTTAACATTGGAAAACATAGATTGTGTAGGTTAAAACTGAATTTAAATTCTTTTTTTTTTTTTTACACAGTGGTTCCTGATATCTGAAAATTATTTCAAGGGGATAAAAAGATTATAAAAGTTCTAAATTAAAATATTTGCACTCTTAGTTCCATCCAATCACAAGTGCACTTGATAAACCATGTTTCAGGAAATCTACCTTGTCTCCTGCACGCCACCCACAAGAATTTGCTATCTGTTTTCCACCAAGAATAAAGTATTTTTATTGTGGTGGTTGATTTAACACACTTTCTGTTTAAATTGTGTAAATCTGGTTGATAGATATATAGATGATATGAAATGCAGATGATATGTAGCTATTATATTACAGATTTAGCAGTAGCTCTGTGTTGATATTTGTTGAAATCTGCAAAATGGCTCTATTCATTTTGTTTTATGGAAGTAACAGCTGGATATATCGAGACAAGAAGTATACTGAATGTCTTCCTTATTTCACCAAATATAATTTCATTCTATGACTTCTGTTTATGTATATGCAGATATAAGTGTAACCTTTGAAGCTTCCTGTTCAGTAGAGGACAGTTTGAAACAATATGGAGTAGGCTTAACATGCATTTATTTCTTTGTCTGTTAAGGTATGAAATGGTCTTGGATGCCACAGCAAAATTTTCCTGACTTCAATGAAGAAGTCAAAACTTACTTAAGTCACAATAAATGCAATGTTGCAGGAAATAGGGACAGGAGAAAAAAAATTACATACAACTGTATGGCAAGGAATCAATTCTACTTGTCCCAATGGAATCTGGAATCCTTGTAAAAATGTTATATTTGCACAGGCATTACTTTTCCTTATATTTTCTCTTCCTTTCCAACTCATTTACTTCTGTTTGGAAAACTTATTTGGTAATTGAGACTATTTGTATTCTGGAGACAATTCCTGATATTATGAACAGCTCTGTACTTAATCTAATTGATTTCAGTAGTCTATCATTTTGTGCATCTAATGTCAAGTAACAAAATATTGGCTAAGGACCTGATCCAAAGTTTACTGTAGTACATTTAAGATTAAATCTAATAGGCTGGGTATTACTGGCTCTTAAATTTCATTTAATCTGGTACATTACATTCCCCTTAGGAAATTAAGTCTGTGATCCACAAACCATTCACTTCAATTAAGTTTGCTTTTAGCACAACATTTTGGGAATTGGCTCATAAATCAACAAAATTAGGCTTCTTCCTCTATTGGATGAAGACATCAGTTTAAGGTAAAAGTTTTTCTGATTAAGTTTTTTTTACTGATTAATCATCCAATGCTAAGCCTACTAACTGATTTCAACAATATGAAAATCATAGCTGAATTACTGATTTTAGAAAGATATATATATATATATATATATATATATATATATATATATATATATATATATATATATATATATTAGTTTAGAGAAATTTAAAGAAAAATATGTTTTTTAATTAGCAATGTTTTGTAATAGTTAAAGTGTTGGATTGGCAAAGACCCAGGCTCCATCAGAGAAGTCTACTGAGTCACTTTTTGATCTTTCTATTTCACTTGAACTTGCTTTATGAGATTATTGTGAAGAAAAATTGAAGAAAGAAATCTTTTGATAGCCAACTTGTGCTCTTGAAAGAGAAGTGTGATGAAATAAATATGTAAGAAAAAGTACTATATAGGGATACCAATTTATCTGAGTTCCCTAAATAAGGATCAGGACTCTATACAAAATGGTTTATGGTTTATCAAAATACAGTGTAATTTTGAAGATTGCATTCCCAATGACTGAAGAATATATCTTTCCCTAACTAATTCCCCCTTTTTTTGAGGCGACTATGAACTTCTAGAAGTAAATGGGGACACACACCCCAGCAATTTGTAATAAACATTCAAACATTATTTAGTGCCACTAGATGTCACCATATAAATATTCCTGCAAGATTCATATGACAGCAAACTATTTCAGATGACAGAGGGCAAGGGAGACAAATGGAATATTCTTTCAGTCTGCATTATAGAAATATGCATTTGCAAGCAGAACAAAGCCACGGGGCCACTTTTCTATAGTTTGAAATCAATCCACTGTAAAGCTGCAATAGACAGATAGATAATTCTCACAAACAAAATGAAAGTGAGACTCTTGCAGTCATTAGTATATTTCTCATATCATTCATTTATACTTATCC
Organism: Pseudonaja textilis; assembly: GCF_049901715.1. Classification (NCBI taxonomy): domain Eukaryota; kingdom Metazoa; phylum Chordata; class Lepidosauria; order Squamata; family Elapidae; genus Pseudonaja; species Pseudonaja textilis. Next base: position 125,952,680 of record NC_141992.1, on the reverse strand, counting down.
ATCTTTTCTGCAAAGGACTAGAATCATAGACCTTTACTGAATTCTGCTAACAAGGATAGTTACAGATCCAAAGTATATTATCTAAATTATTTAATTTTCCACAGAAATAAACAACTTTTTAAAAAAGAAGAATTTTATTTATTTATTTTTTGCTTTTACAATATCAGATACCTGCATTTACAATTTATATATGGATATATATACATAGTATTCAGCTTTGTTCGGGTATTTTCCCACGTCATTATAGTTATGCTTTTAAAGTTGTAGCAACATTTAAGCAGAATCTCATTGGCCATCATCAGGCTTCTGTATTGTGTTTGTCTGTGAGTCAGACTTTTACAGTTGTTTCAGTTTTAAATTTGGGGCTAGCCTACTGCTGTGCCAGAATGGTTTGGGAATCTTGGTTGGGAATCTTGGTCTGTGTTTATTGGTCTTGGAGTTTGCTGTGGTCTGCTTGATTGGTGTTTCTAATATCTTCTGTCTGTTTTGTGGATTTTTTGTGTGTGTGTGTGTCTTGATTGGCTGGCAACATTGTGTTCCTGTATTGGAGGCTTTTAGTGCAGCTTGGCTCCGAGTAAATGGACGGCTATCATTTCTTAGGAAGCTAGGTTTCATCTGGGTGCCTGGTTGGGGTGTGTTTGAACTGGAGGTATCAGGGGGGATCTATTTGTGTCCAGGTGTTTGCCTGGCTAGTGGTGTGGAGATTTTTTTGTTTGTGAGTGCAGGCTTCCAAATAATTGGCAGTCTGGTGGAATCATCTCTTCTATTCATGCTTTCGGGTCTTTTTTCAATCTCTGTGGCTTCTCTGATAATTCTGTTGCTGGGGTTTTCTATAGTGGCTAGGGTTTTGGTGCCATTGAAGTTGATGCTATGACCTGTGGCTTTCATGTGTTGGACTAGTGAGGAAGTGTGTTCCAGCTTTTTGATTACATTTTTGTGTTCATCCAGGCGGGTACTTATTCTTCTATTGGTCTGTCCAATGTATGTGGCCGGGCATGATGCACAGGTGACTTCATATATGCTTTGGTTTTCCAGGTCAATTTTATCTTTGGGGTTTCTAAGGATGGCTGCTATTTTTCTGTCTGTTTTGAAGGCAGTCTTGATGTGATGCCTGTGTAGTATCTTACTGATTTTGTCTGTAGTACCTCTTATGTAGGGCAGGACAGCTGTTCCATAGGTCTGTTCATCTTCTAGGTCTCCATTATGTCTCAATGTGTTTTTGTGGATCAAGCCAATGATTTTGCTTTTGTGGAAGCCGTTGGCTGTCAGTACTTTAGTCAGGGTGCATAGTTCAGTCTTAATGTGTGTGTTGTCTGCCAGGCGTTTGGTTCTGGCAATTAGTGTTTTGGCCATGGAGTTTATCTGTGCTGGGTGGTGGTGGGATTGGGTGTTGAGGTAGCGGTTGGTGTGTGTTTTCTTCTGGTATATGGTGTGTCCTAGTGTGCCATCTGTTTTTTTGTAGATTAGTACATCTAGGAATGGTCGTTTGTTTGTTTGTTTCTGTTTCCATGGTGAACTTGATTTTGTGGTGTGTACTGTTTAGGTGTGTTAGGGAATTGTTTAGGTTTTCTTTTCCATGGGGCCAAATCACAAATGTGTCATCGATGTATCTTAACCATAGTTTGGGTTTGTGGGTGACATTAGCGAGGGCTCTGGATTTAAATTCTTCCATGAACAGGTTTGCAATGACAGTGACAGTGGTGATCCCATAGGGGCTCCTTCAATTTGCTTGTATCTTTGTCCTTTGTATATGAAATATGTGTTGGTTAAGCAGTGTTCTGTTAGTTCCATGAGGTGTTTAGCTGGTTGGTATTTATTTTTGATGATTTCAAGAATTTATTTTATCAGGACTTGAGTGAATAGTGAAACCACGTCAAAACTTTCAAGCAGATCTTCTTGTTCCATGTGTAGATCTTTGATCATTTCCAAGAAGTGGTATGAGTTTTGTACATGTGAAGCTGCTGTTTCAGCATGGGGCTGTAGCTGTTTTGCTAAGTGTTTAGCTAGGTTTTGTAGTGGTGCTCCTCTGGAGCTGACTATGGGTCTGAGAGGAATGCCTTCTTTGTGCATTTTGGGAGGCCGTATAGTTTGGGGCATCTGGAAGATTTTTCTCTTGGGATGATCATCTGTTGGATCTCTTTGCTCATGTGGCTGGTTATAATTTTCTTCTTGGTTAATTTTTCCAGATATGTGGTTGGCCTATATCTTCTGTCTGTTTTGTGGCTTTTTTTGTCTTGATTGGCTGGCAACATTGTGTTCCTGTATTGGAGGCTTTTAGTGCAGCTTGGCTCCAAGTAAATGGATGGCTATCATTTATTAGGAAGCCAATCAAGACAAAAAAAGCCACAAAACAGACAGAAGATGTTAGAAACACCAATCAAGCAGAACACAGCAAACTCCAAGACCAATAAACACAGACCAAGACTCCCAACCAATCAGGATGAAGAAAAAACCATTCTGGCACAGCAATAGGCTAGCCCCAAATTTAAAACTGAAACAACTGTAAAAGTCTGACTCACAGACAAACACAGTACAGAAGCCTGATGATGGCAGATGAGATTCTGCTGAAATTTTGCTACAACTTTAAAAGCACAACTATAATGATATGGTGTGTGTGTGTGTATTTTTCATATATATATATATATATATATATATATATATATATATATATATATATATATATATTCATATATATATTCATATATATATATATATATATATATATATATATATATATATATATATATATATATATATATATATATATATAGAAGAAAAAGAAAGATAGAAAATACAAATAATAACAAATGTATTCAGAACCAGAATTGGCAAAACAGCAAAAGGTAACAATTGCCATCTTTGCAAAAATGCTAAAGTAACAGTGGACCACTTGCTTACATGCTGGAAGAAAACTGCACAGGATGACCCCAGGCAACATGACAACATAACAACAATGTTGCATTGGAAGACCTGCAAGAAATACTATTTGTTTGCAAGCAAGAACTGGTGGGACTATAAAATAGATAAAGTAATAGAAAAGAAAGAAGCTGAATTGCTCTGGGACTTTAGAATTCAAGCAGACAGATACCCACCACATAACCCCCCAGGCTTAACAATTGTCACTAACAAAAGAAAAATGGATAGTGGATATGACAATACCATAGACAGAAGAATAGAAGAAAAATAATTGGTAAAGATAACAAAATACAAAGACCTGCAAATAGAAATAGAGTGACTATAGCAAAAGAAGCATGGATAGTACCAGTAGTAATACATACCATGGACGCAATCCCAAAAGAATTGTAACACCATTTGAATACCATTGACATTGACAAAAAAAAAAAAAAACCACCATCAGTGAATTGCAAAAGACAGCTTTGTTTAGAACAGCTTACATCCTGCAACAATACTTTTAGCACCATCAGGCTTCCATATCTGCCTATCCCATGGGAAGGACTTGATAGGTGGATAAAAATGCCAAATGCACCCTAAACATCTGGTTGATTGTGTGACAAACCATAATCTACTACCAGGGATGGGATTCTCCCAGTTCGGACCGGTTCTATAGAACCAATTGTTATGATTCTGCACAGTTAGAAGAACCGGCAAATCATGCTCCTGGCTTGCCCCACCCATCACTGCCCACCCCTCCCCTCCATGCCCAGTCAGTCCTTATCATGCATGCACAACATCACACACATGCCTGACATCGCTGAGTGCATTCTTTCCTGCCCAGTCACTCCTGACGATCAGCTGTACCTATGATCGGCTGTGCCAGGATTCCCCTTGCTGTCTTACTGCTTCACCCAGGAGGCTTCCCCGATGCCCAGAAGGCCCAAATAACAGAGGGGGGGGGGTGCTGCAAAGAAAAAGAAGCCACACCCACCAGTCACATGGACACTCCCACCTAGCCATGCCCACATAACCTATTGTTAAAAAATTTGAATCCCACCCCTGTCTACCATCTAAATAAAAAGTCATGTACCATGAAAAAATATTAGATATAAGTAGTACACTAGATCATGATTGATAGCTATTAAGATAAATCATAAAATCCCACAAAGTTTGAAAAAAATGTGGTTCCTGATTTGGAATATCACCACTTTAACTTATTTGTGATTCCCCCCTCACCCCCCACCCCCCGGGCAGCTGATCTACAACTGCTAATCTATAACTCAATTGTTACATTATATAAAGTTTTCTAGTGTTACATTATTACTGTTTTGGCTGCTACAATTAAATCAATAATTAATTCTTTATTTTAAGTATATCATTTGATCTGATAAACAAGTGAGTAAGCAATAAATTCAGTAGAGCATTCAGTTCTTTGTTTAGTGATTATATTTATCTCTCCATGTTCCTCCCAAAAGGTTATAACTATCACATTACCATCACACACACAAACAAAGACTGCTTGGGGAGGGGAAAACCTCTCCAGCATTTAGAGAAATAATTCTGATATATATGTGCCAGCATAACAGAAATCACATACCAACAATGTTTAATTTTCACTGCATTTTTCTCATTGTATCTGAAGAGAATCCACTCAGTTACCATAACGGCTAATTTGTCTTCTTTATGGGATTCCCAAAATCATTATCTCAAGTTTCGTTTAATCCATATAGTGGATCTCCTATTTCTAATTGCAGTAATAATCTATAAATTCTTGAAATTGTTTCTTTTGGTTGTCTTAAATAATGACATTCTTGAAATCAATACAAGCTTCTATATCTAATTTATACAATATAAATAATTACCCATATAGGAAATTTTTGAATTCTGGTTACTCAAAACAACAACCACCACCTATCAATACATTGCCTGACATTATAATAACAAAGAACATTAGTATTCTGTTTACTACATAGATATCTTTCCTCTTTTGACAATGACCCTTCTCCATTCCCCTTATCCCACACTTTCCCCCAGACTAAACTATATTTCCAGATCCAAACTCCCTACTGTCTAACTTCACTTAGATCAACAGCCAAAAAATTGCTTTAAGGATCTTCTATAGCAGTGGCCCCCAACATTTTGGGCACCTAAGTTCCATAGAGAGAGGTTTTCCTCAGATCAGAAGCAGTGTGGTTTCACATGCTGCCTGTATCCCATGGAAGGGCCTTTACTTGTTTGCTCAGACCAGTTTCTGGCATGCCACAGACTGATGTTGGTCCAGAGATCAAGGGTTGGCAACCCTTGCTCTATAGAATCTAAGGGGGAATGACTGACTAAGATTCCTTCTCCTCCTCATCATCAATTAATAAATTCTCAATTTTAATTACAATAATACCTTAGCCATAATTTTCCTTACATTATTTTTTATACAGTTCTTCTCCCAAATGTTATGCCCCAGCTCCCCCTTGCCTTTCCTGTAAACCTGAAGATTCAAAAAAAATAAAAATAAATGGTCAATATAATTTCTGTTACTCTGCAACTCCATGCAGCATTTAATCTTCCACTAGTAGTCTGAGACTTCTCTCCACAGTTCCAAGGACAAATCATACATAGCTTCCTTCATGCCTTGTTAGAGAGCTCTGCTGACAAGCTCTGCATCTTAGTCAAAGGTGAAATAACTTTTCATCCTTGTGTGATGTAAAAATAATTATCTTGAAAGAAAAGCCCAATTTGTATAGAATCTCATTCTGCATAAAGATTCTGACAAAGATTGGAATTCCTTTCTTCACCACAGTGTAGTTCCGCTGATATTCTGGAAAAATAATATTCTCTCACTGTCCCATTTCATCTCCTCCATTCATGTTTATTTAAAAATAATGTTGTGCTTTATATTTGAATTCAGAAATTTAACCAAAATGTCTCTATATTTCTTTGTGTTTCTAGAACAGTAAGCATATTCAATATCTTTTTGCATCAGTTTATATCTGAGCTCACACCATTAATTTTAAAGACGAGATAAGTAGTCAAATTGTTTATTTCACTTTTATCTGCCACTCTTTTAATCCTTAAATTATTTATCCTGCTTTGATCCTTTAAATCTGTCAACTCAATCTTTATTTCAGAAATACTCCTTTGAGCTTTGTCTATCTCAAGAGTGTTATTTGTAGCCATATCATAATCATTGCTGTCTGTCTGAGCAATATCTGCTATTTGCTGTGGCATTTCCTTAAATCGTTTATTCATTTGCTCTGATAGAACATGAGATATTCTCACAACATACTAGTCCCATTCTATCTACAGTTCTTTTTAAACTTGTTTTATTGATTGCCCAATTGCCTCTTTATCAAATGCATCTTGCCAGTGGACAATGCTTTCCTCCATTGATTATTATTATGGTTGTTGTTGTTATTGTTGTTGTTGGGAACCTCCTCAACCTCCTTCAAATCTTCTAAATAAATTTTAATCCCCTTTCTTCTGCATAGAGTTTCATTCCTGAACATCCTGAAGCCTGCAGTATCAAAATAACCCCTAAGACATACAAAGCAAGAAAAAGAAATGAAAAAAAAGGGTAAGCATTGCCTAGGATTCATAAATAAAACCCTGAACCTATTTGGTAGCTTGCCTTTTTTTTTTTAAAGCATTGTATCTGAATTGGTGATGTACTAGAATATTGAAGTACCAAATTCAGAGAACTGTAATTCATCAAGGAGGTTCCAACAACCATATTTATTTACTTATACTTAGTATTAATGTTTTCAAACTCTGCAATACTTAATCCATCTACAAAAATAAGTTATAAAATTTGTATTTATGTATATCCCTCCTTTATCATTTTTACAAATAACTCAAGGCAGTGCAGAAAAAGAGAAGCACATAAACATATGCGTAAATTAAAAATATGTGTTAGGGACATTTATCACTCTTTTTCATCAATATTAATTAATATTTGGTACTATTTACTAAAATGTACATATTGGTTGCAGCCTGATATGCCAGTAAAGATTGACCGCTAACCAGAGATGATATTCAGCAGGTTCTGACCAGTTCTGGAGAACCGGTAGTGGAAATTTTGAGTAGTTCAGAGAACCGGCAAATACCACCTCTGACTGGAGATTTTGCAGTATCCTTCCCCTGCCACGCCCACCAAGCTATGCCCACAGAACTGGTAATATTTTTTTTTTTGAATCCCACAACTACTGCTAATCATAAATTCCCAACAGAGAATTGGGACATCGTTTGAAGGCCTTTAATACCTGTCTAATGTTGAATAATGAAATGTATGATCCATTATTATAGGTTTTGCACACAGAGTATGCAATGTTTGGTTATGCTATCGCCATGGCTTGTTTTTCAAATTCTGCATTGGTGAACAATTCATACATATTTTCTTGCACTAAAATCTACTGCATGGCAAACATGACCAACTTATTCAATCATGCATGAATACTTTCCTTTTTTGGGAAAACTATTATGACAGCACAATGTCTTTCATTTTTAATAAAAACATTATGATTCGGTCATACTATTTTAGCTAAAATAGTTTGAAACTGCCTGGTCGTTGAAAAGTAAGTATTTATTCCATGGGAGAAGAGGAGAAGGCCAGAAATGATTAAATATATCTTTGGACACATGAGAAATAATAATGGCAAGTGATGCCTTTTCAACTTTTGATGCTATTTTCAAAAAGCATTTCTTTTCAACATGTTCCCATTATAATAAAGAGGACATTTTTATTTAATTTAGTTTTTTTAAAGAAGTCCTGGCATCCTGTGACTTTACTTTTAATATACCTCTTTCAACAAAAGAACAACTTCTTCTTTGAGTTAAAAATATTATCCATCTGAAATATAATGAACAGGTAAAGAAAGAACTCATCCACTCTGTGAAATATTTTCCCCGTGTATATATTGAGCTTCTGTCTCTTCTAAAGTTATTCTCTGTGACTGACAAAAAAGGCTTCAAAAATGGTAATGGTTATTTAGAATTTCCCAAAATCCATGAGTTATTTAGCGATTAACAATGTATAAATACACGGGTCCTCTTTTTTCCCAGGGAGTTTTTCTTATTTAAAATATACCTGAAATTAATCTGCCATTTTTTTTCAGTGAAATTACTACATCAAATTACCAACTTTTTTTTTTTACACAGTCTTACTAGATATGTGGCTTTTGAAATGGTTCTTGGTTTGCCATATTCAGAGTAATTTGAAATGAGAATGACACATTTGCCTTTTGTATATGTGTGAATGAACCTTCAAGTTAGTCTGAATTCCTGGTGACTGCCAGGATCTCATTCTTGGCAAGACTTTAGAAGTGGTTTACCATTGCTTCCTTCTTAGGCTGAGAGAGTGAGTGAGTGACTGGCTCAAGGTCACCATATGAATTTGTACTTCAGATGTGACTTGAGATCATTCTCCTGGTTTTTAGCCCAAAGCCTTAACCACTACATCAAACTGAAGTTTTCTATAGAAAGCTTTTAAAGCTAAATGGTTCTGACAAGATTTGTTTAAAGCTCTCTTGAGACTGCTGCCTTGTGGCATGCCTTGATCTACCATATTATTGGTTTCAATTAATGTTGTTCAAAGATGGCTTTCTTCTAGACATTGCATTTTGATGCTTGACATACAAACAGATGTGAAGAATTTACAAAGTTGTCTTGTTCTTGTACGATAAAAATGAAGATGTTACTTAACATTCAACTTGAGGCTTACAGGGAAGTGGAACAGTCATGAAAGTGAGGAGATGGTGTTGTGTTGTGTTGTGAAATTAAACTGACCTAAGCTTGTATTCATAATGCTCCATAACAAGGTATAGAAAGAACAGATATTTCTCAGATTTATGAAAGTGGGTGAAGTGGATAATATAGTATACGTACTACATTATTGCTAATAAAACCTCCAGCGTTTAAGTCTCTCTTTAGGACCCATGCTAGAAAAATCCTTGGATACAACAGATATATTTAAAGACAACCACCACCACAACAACAAACAAACAAACTTTCCCCTCAGTTGCCCAAGAAATCACAGATCTGGCTATATGTAGAGGCCTACTACATGCTTTTACAGACCACACCTACAACAATTCCAAGCTTAAATATACAACTATCCCGTTGTGAGCAATTTGTGTCACTTGTTAAAAGGGTTGGCTCTGCTCCAAAATAGTTCTATTTTCGTAGATAAACCTCTTTATATTTATGAGAACACAAGGAGCTGAAGATTACACATCAGAAATGCATACAGCCCGGGGAAGGTATTCTTGCTGAAACTCAGTTTGTTGAATAGACACAATGTCAGTAGTGCAAATCAGGTATAATTATGAATTCTGGAACAGTTGCAAGTGACAGAGCTTGTTGGCATTTCTATCCAGAGAAAATTATAATGATCAGTATTTGTGGTTATGAGGGCATATGTTGCTGTGTGTGATCCAACTGTAAACAAGGGTTACGCTGTGCAAATGGAGAAAATAATTCCAATGACCTTTGAATTTGATTTGGTATGTAGAGCTCCACTAAACATTTACATGTCATACATTTGGGATTCAAATTCACTCTCTGCATGGTGATTTTTGCTATTGTGTCTTCATAGAGGCTTATTTGGATTCTTGGCATATAAATAGCTAAGTAATATAGAAAGAAAGTGACTTCCAATATCACTCATGAAATATTCCATGTCACTCTTACCATGCACATCACCCACTAGCCTTGGCCATGCTCGATTCCGGTAAATCACAAATCTCAAAACAAAGAACTGCTTAAGCTTTTCTGCCCATATTGATGCTTGGGCTGAACTAAGTGTATCTCCCAATAGGAAATTGTCAAATATCAGCAACTCAATCAAAATCATAAGAAATGTCTCAGAATATGGAAACACAGACAAAGAGGTGGAGACTGGCCAAAGATGGTAGCCATCCACATAAATATTCCTTTCAGGATACCAGATATTATACCTATTAATACCTCTGTTGATTGCCACCTCCAGCTACAATGATAATTAAGCAGGAAACCAGTTAATGGCAAAATAATGGGGAGGAGGAATCCTCTTCAGACCATTTTGAATGGGGTATCTTGCATGGGAATTCTCTTTTTCTCCTCCTCTCCTAAGAAATGGGACTGTGAGGCAAAAGGACAGCCCAAGTTTTGGGAAAGGAATGTTGAAGCTCATTTAAAGAAATTTCATGTAAGAAAACTGACGTAGCACATACCTACTAACGTAGCAGTTATAAGGCCAGAAATGTTCCTCCAAATTTCAGTCATTATCAGTGATGAAGAATTATAAAAGCTAATCCCTCTTTGACCTTCACACTGAACTGACCAGAAATATAATAACAATTAAAATAATAATTAAAATAATTTTATTACAGCAAATTTGGCATTGACAAATCTATCAAGGTCAATTCTATCTTTTTTTTTTCATTGCATTTGTCCAGCTGTTTTCTGATTTCAATCAAGTTAAAAAAATAGATGTATGTTTTTCCTACTATGCATGCTTCTGAATTAAGTTTTCTTGTAAATACATTTTTGCAAGTGATTTTGATTTTTTTCCAGTATCCCTAAATAATCATAATTCTGAATTGCATATCCCCTAATTGTTAGAAAGAAATCATACCAGGATTGTTTCTTAGCTGGGAATTAAATACAAAGGCATTTGGCTGAACAAGAGGTGAAGTTTATATCTGAAGCACAACATACGGAGTCAGTTATTGCAGGCAGCCACCCAAAGTCTTCTACCAAAGCCCTTCATATACTGAAACTTTGCTTTTGTACCTTGAAAGTGCATAAATATGTGTCCACTCATTCCATGGTACCTATGATGATGATAAGGAGGAGGAGGAGGAGAATACATTACAGTGAACCATAGGGCCAATAGGGTGAGAGACTGAGGGCAAACATTGAAAATTGAAGAGGATAATTTATGAGCTTTCCAGATAATGAAAACAAAAACCCAGCACATTCAGGATAAATGATAAAAGAAAACAGTATTCTAGGCAGATTCAAAAGATGGTGATTAACAAATACCTTATTCTTTGCTGCAAATTTCTCTTTAAAAAGAAAGTAAAGTGTAAAATTTTATTACCAATGAAAATTTGATGTCCTCATGCAAAGCCTGATAGATGGAGAAAAGGCTGAGGTGGCACATTTATTTTCATAATGTGCACAGAGAAATAAGAACATTGGAATTTAGCACAAGAAAGAAATATAAATCAACAACTGGCACAATTTCCTGGCCAAATGTTTTACTTATTTCTAGAAGACAGAAATATTCCTGAAGCAAAATGATTCTGTTTCAAAGTTCTTGGGCTTCTATCAGCTTCCTGTAAGATAGGCTTACAAGAGAGGCTGAGAGAAGAACTAGGTCCTATGATTTTTCCAATGTTATTTTTGAAAAAGAGGACGCTGTCCCTTGATAATTCTCAATTTCTTAATTCTGTACTGCTCTATTAGCTTTCATGACTGACTAGAAGAGTCCTAGAGTTATTTTATTGGTGAGATGGGTGGATTATAAATTGAATGGATGAATGGATGTTGAATGCACATGGTTATCAAAGCCACACACTATCTTGTTGCACACTAGAAAATGGAGCAACAAATATTTGATGGGCTTATTTAAAAACCTTGTTTCAATATGTATTATGTAGATGACAAGAATGTAACTAGAAAATTAGATTTTGCCCTTTTTATTTATTTATCTATTTATTTTTGTCAATTGCTTATAAGATAATAGGCATAAGTAAAAACATAGTTCTGAATACATGGATACATATAAGAAAAATAAAAGAAAATAAAAGAAACAATAGAACAGGGAAGATAGGCACATTGGTGAACTTATAGATGCCCCCTACAGACCTCTTGGGAAAGGGGTGATGTCAATAGTAGACAGTCTAAGGTTAAAGTTTTTGAGGTTTGGGGAAGAAACCACAGAGTCAGGTAGAGTATTCCAGACATTGACCACTCCATTGCTGAAGTCGTGTTTCCTGCAATCAAGTTTGGTGCGATTAACCTTGAGTTTGTATCTATTGTTTGCTCTTGTGTTGTTATGGTTGAAGCTGAAGTATTCATTGACAGGTAGGACATTGCAATATATGATTTTATATACTATACTTAGATCGGACCAAAGGCAGCGTAGTTCAAGGTTTTCTAGGTCTAGAATTTCGAATCTGGTGGCATAAGGTATTCTGCAACGAGTACAGGAGTGGAGAACTCTTCTTGTGAAATATTTCTGGACTTTCTCAACTGTGTTAGTATCAGATATGTAATGTGGGTTCCAGACTGATGAGCTGTATTTGAGTATTGGTCTAGCAAATGTTTTGTATGCTCTAGTTAGTAGTGTAATATTACCAGAGATTAGGTTAACAACTCTTAACGCCTTTTTGGCTATGTAGTTACAGTGGACTCTAGCACTTAGGTCATTAGAGATGAATATTCCAAGATCCTTGGCAGAGTTTGGATCATCAACAAGGTCTTGTCTATTCAGGCTGTATTTTATTTTATGATTTGTTTTGCTAATATGTAGGACAGAACATTTATTTGTTGAGATTTGAAGTTGTCATTTGTATGACAATTCTGATACATAGTTAAGGTCTTTTTTGAAGGGTAGCTGTATTGTCTGTGGTGTTGAATAGCTTTACATCATCAGCAAATAGAACGCAGTTGCTCTTGATATGTTCACAAACAATGTTCACAAACAGCAAGGAGACTAATTTTTATGTACTGTATATGTTGGTGCAAATATTTGTATCCAATTCAAATATGTGTTCTCCAGCTAGTCCCTGGTGAAGGAGCTCACAATATGTCTTTCTTGTCTTTGAGCACATCCAAATTTAGTACAAGTTCAGAAAGTTAATGCACTTTTGTTTGAGACCCCTTGCAAATCAGGCTTTTCAATGGTAATGCATTGATCCTCAAAATCATTCCTTCTTAGAAAGTTGCAATGTAGAGAAAGATCAGTGTAACACAGTGACCCCCAACTTTTGGGGCACCAGGGACCAGTTCTGTGGATAAAGCTTTTTTCTGCAGTCTAGAAGAAGGGGGTGATTTTGCATGCTCCCTGAATCCCACAGATGGGGCTTCTCTTTTTTGTGTGGCCCACTTGCTGGCATGCCACAGAATGGTGCAAGTCCACAGACCAGTGGTTGGGGACCCATGGTGTAGCACACTGGTCTCAAATTATATTACAAGGGAGCATATCAAGGACATAGTTTTTCACAATCTAAAATATTGAAAGATGGGAAGTCCCATCAGTAGTTTGTATGTTTAGTGGCAACTTGCATGTACAGAATTATAGTGGGAATATTGCTCCTACTGTAATATATACAATAAATGCAATATATACAATTTTATCTAAGGCAGAACATTTTTTATTTCCAGGCAATCTTGTGTGGCATCTGAACGCAAGTGAATTGTTGAACAAAGACAACAGGATCCCTGGTGGCATAGATATTCTCAGAGATAGAAACCTTTGAGAAAAAAGTCATTTTGCACTTGGAGTTATGATAGAAAAACATGAGCATTAATTATTTTAGACCTTATACATAATCTGAACCTCATTAAAATGCATAATAGTATCTGTTAGATTATGTAGAACCTCCACATTTCTTAGAGGAAACTCTCTACAACTGACACATTTTTAAATCAGTTAGCAATAGCCAATATATATTTTAAAATACATAAGGAGCCATATAGCAGAGGTGAACCATAGTGGGAAGAAAAGATGCTTTAACGAAATTGTGAGATTTAATAGGAATGGGGATTATGTACTTCTGCTATTTGAAAAGGGAAGAATATATTAACTTTTTGAGAGTCTGGTTAAAGTTTTCTACTTACCTCCTGGTTTCTAAACTGGACCAGAGCCTGAGATACAACATGGAATTTGCTAAATGCATGCATGGTGTCACATTTAGCTCTCAGATGCACCTCTCAAATGCTCTTCAAACTTTTGGATCAATATTTAGTATTGGTCCAGAGCAGGTGCTGCTTAGTATATTATAAGTTTAAAAAGCAACCAGCCATGATACCCTTTGAACTTCAGAAGTACTAAGAGTACAGAATCTTTTCTTCTATAAAGTGATTCTTCCTTTTATAACCACAAAGGCTCAGTTTAGAAATGTAATGAAAAATTCATTTTTAGATGTTTGAATGAAACGGAAAGAAAGCAGCTTTATTTTGTGTCATTGCATTATCCGCAGATGATAACTACAGGAGAAATAATTAGTTGAGCAAACAACCCCAACACAGCTGTCAAATATAACTTATTCATCCTTAGTATTCTTAAAGAAGGGGGACCTGGTGAAGAAATTCAAATTATAAAAGAAAGGCATGTTTATCAAATTCTGTAATTGGCTTTTCTACAAATTTAGAAATCATTTTTATTTTCACAATGCAAAGAAGTGCTCTCAATTACTGGATTAAAATAAATCTTATTTTTCTGTTATAATAATTATTGCCTAATTATCCAGGATTCTTGATATATTAAAACAAAAATGGCACAGAGGAAAATTAGCATTCCTTTCTTGCTAGTGTAGGAGGCATAAGCCACAAAAATAGAAGATGCATAAAGAAGGGTTTGGACAATATGTTGGATAAAGCCTGAATGTAGATTAAGCCTGCAAAGCTTATATCCCATTAACCTAAATACATATTACAAATCATGTATTATAACTAATTGTCAGGGAACCAACAATATCATTACCCCCAGAGATAGCAGAAAACAAAAGCCATTTATCTGTCTGTTACCAACACCTAACAGACCATAGGATTATTTGGTGGATGAAGACTATGCACTTTTGTATATACACAGTCATATTATCTAATTACGTTGCATTGGATTATTGCCAATGTAGGAATCGCTAGCTTACTGTTGTTTTGGTTTATTTTCTTGTGAAACCATGGCCAATTCCAGAAAAAAGTGTATTCATAAGTAAATATTTTGATAGTTCAAAATTCACATATTACAAAAGTTACATTCATTTTCTATGTGATCACAACACACTTATGTCAGAAGTATCAAGGTGCTTTGGGGATGAAAGGATCAGCTAGTAACATCACTGTTGCCTGGAGAAAACCTAGTTGGATACTCTTTGCATGTCCCTGAGAGCAGCTGAACCAAAGAACAGGAGTTCACCTCATTGCATGGCAGTACACAGGTCTTAAAGGTGGGCTTGCTAACCTCCAACCAGGGGTGGGATGCTATAGAACTGGTAGCTCTATAGAACTGGTAGCTCTGAAGAGTAGCAGACACCAAACCAGTTTGGTGTCTGCTGCTCTGTTTGGCCCACCCACTCGCCCAGGCTCTTAGCTGTCCTTTATTTCCTGCTTTTTCAACCTCAGCTGCTTTGCGTGGCACAGCTGAGGTTGAAAAAGCAGGAAAGAAGAGGAGTTTGAGACATTGCGCACCTACACGCAGCACTTGTCAGCTGTCCGGGTGGCATGGCTGAGGTTTTTTGGAAATGGTCTACACATACATGGAAAACACACTCTCATCAGGGGTGGGATTCTACCTGCCAGAGAACTGGCAAATTGCACCACTGGCTGGCCCTGCCCCACCCTGCCCACTTACTCCATACCTGACATGCACACCATCAAACTTGCCTGCTATTTTTTTCCCGACCATCAGCTGTTCTGCACAGATTGGGGATCCCTGTTCTGCAGGGCACCTTAAAATGCACTATAATGACTGTCATAGACTTCTGCCAATGATGGGAAGCTTCTTATTGTTCTGTGCCACAGTCAGAAATTTACAGTCAGAAGAAGCTCCTGAGTAACATTTTATCTATGCCCTGCTATTGACGTTTTGCTAAAGGCAACAATTCATAGTGAATTTAGACATCCCAGCCCCAACAACCTTTCTGAGACAAGGTAAAAGGCAACTGATTTGTCAGCTGACTGAATTTTCACAATGCTTAAAGTAGATGCTAATATTTCCATCCTATTGTACAGTAGTCCAATGCATGTCTACTCAAAGGTAAGTCCCCTGGTGACTTATTTCTGGTAGATTTGTCTAAGTTTGGTCTGCTAGTAGGCTCAGCTAATGTTCTTGTTTTGACCATCAAAAGGTTTTGCTCGCCAGTGAATTTATGTGGCTATCATTAAAATCCTTTCTACATGAAATTCTCATGCAATATTCAGGTAACTTAGTCTGTAGAATCTGTATGTACAAATTTATCTGCCATTAAGCAAAAAAAGCCAACATTCTGAATATAAGACTTATTTATTTATAAAATTTATAGACAGCCCATCTCACCTCAAGGTAACTCATTATCTCTACCGCTATCTTCAAAAAATAAATAAGAGCCATATTTTCAATATTTAAAACTTCCCATAATTCTAATACTTCAGGAGCTCTCAAGTTGTGAACAAAACCACAGCCGTGTTGGCTAAATGAAAAAAATTTTTTTTTATTAAACTAGTCTTAAAGGAGTAAAATCTTAAATAATCTGCTGTTTGAACAACAGAAAGCTTTGCTAGCCTGAAAGATTACTCAAAAATATAAAAATATAATAAAGAATACATCCATATCTGTCTAAGTAGACTGAAAGACTTTCCCTATTATGGAGCTGATATTAAGACAATAACCTCTGCAGCAGTTCCTTTCTGGTTTTATAAAATACCTTTTTGCTATTTCCAAAAAAAGGAAATAAAATCTTTTCACATATTTACTGAATGGCATCTCCTCCAAATTTGTCACAGTTGAGACTAGTTGCAACAGACATAGAACAGAAAGCTAGCTGTCTTATTTTGCTGTTCATACTCATACAGTGTCATTTTCTGTATGCTGCGTTATTAACAGAAATTAAAAATAACAGTGTGTGACAAATTTAAAGTAAGTCTATTAACTGCATGAATTCCACAACTACAGAATAGATGTCCATGTTGGGGACAAAATATAGTCAGTGACTAAGCAGCCTGAAGATATCCTCAGAAACAAATCAAAATAAAAGCTGTGAAGTAGAAAACGCAATGCCGATATCCCATTAGAGCTGTCAAATCAATATAAGAAATGAAAAGGCTCACTGCCTCATTCCACTGAAAGAGACTTAATGCTGACCTGTGAAATTTGATCAGTTATATAATGGATATTTCCCCCTCCTTTTAACTTGCCTTCAAAAAGAAAAAAAAAGTGGGGAAGAAGAAAAGAAAAAGATTTTGAAATTGTATGCAGTACAGGCAATCTAAATTACCACTTTCATCCCTGATGCCACTCTGATCTTAATGTGTCACAATTAGCTCAAACCGGCAGATGTGAGCAACACTTTGTTTGTGGCTGTCATTCCTTCCATGCTATCAGATCAACCCTGGTCTCATTTGAATTGAGCATTCAGGGTTTTCAAACATAGCATGATTAAATGTGAGTTTGTGATTCAAGACTCAGTGAATCTTAATTTATTTTCATTCACCTTGATAGTTCGGATTTGATTTTTTTTTTTTAAGGACTTTTTTTATAGGCAATAAGGCTATAAGCTTCAAAATTTGCCTTGTGCAGTGGGACAACTCTGCTGAGTTTTCTTGGAGAGCTTGGGAAGTAAGTGCAGCTGGCATTTGACCTCTTAAGCTCTTCTGGAACTGAGCTTGTCTGACATAGGTAGTCAGGACTATGGCTTTCTAGGAGAATTTGTATTGGTTAGCAGATGGCAATTAATTTTTCCAAGGGGCCGCTTTAGAAACTGGGATTTGTTGTGGAGAGTTGAATCAGTAGGTCTATGACACATCTGCACATACGTAATTTTTTTGGGGGGTGGAGCAGTTGCCTACATTGACCAAAATGGCACAGATTAGCAGGCTGGATAGGGAGAGCTAAAGGGCCAGATGTGTCCTGAGGGTCATAAAATGTTCAGGTCTGGGTTAGCAAAGTGAAGAGCAACACAATGACATAGTGAAAAAGAACACTACAGAGATAGGTAAGCCAGAGAAAGAGGTTAGTACCAAACAAATGTCATTTATACCCCTCATCCTCTTTAATAAAGTAGAAGTTTGGTCCTGTAACATTAAGCATTAGTCAATCAATCATTTATTTACTGTAAAACCTGCCCCACATATGGAGAATTTAAAAATAAAGGCAGCCTAAAATTCACCTATAGAGATTGAGAACACAATTAGCTCTCTGTTGGATTGGCAAAGCCAGCATAAACTTTTGCTACAAAGGATTACAAAGTTAGGGATTATAAATGGCTTGATTAGAGAAGTGGAGAGTAGAAAATCCAAACAAAGGTCCCAACAAAGTTAAATTTGACATTCTAAGAGTTCTGACAGGTAAATAATAATAATTAAGTTAAATTCAACTGGTAGCTAAGCAGACATCAGAGATCAGGTCCATCAGAGAGCCATTCATACCAGTCATCTGCTCCTCAGCATTCTGTACAAATGGAATTGAAATTGCTCCAGTGTATAAAACTCTAAAAGTAGCAAAATAGACATCAAATCTTCAAATTGCTTCCAAAGCTCCAAAGCATTTTTAAATCCCCCAACCTGATATTTTGCTTTGAAGAGTGTTCACTTTTCATTTCAGACAAATTGTTTGATGTACCAATGTTTTCACAGAATCCTATTGTGCATCATCCTTGGATAAAAAGTGACAAAGACTTGAAGAGACTCAAGTGGTTTTTCTCATTCCTTGTCCTAAGTAGTTTTTGGTTTAAAATTAAAAATGCATTGTCACAAACTTTTCCCTAAGGAAAGAAGAACCAGATTTATTAATTTATTTAGCGTGTGGCACATGTTAGCCAGGGATCACCGAAGTGGCTGGCTGCTTCTATGAAAGGAAATTTTTTCAGGCAGTGTTATTTTTACCTGCAGGACACCTGAATGGCAGAAGGCAATTGGGAGAGGTTCCTTTCTTGTCCCTACACAGTTTATTCACTCATGGGAATCAAACCACTGAGCTGCTGACCTCAGCAGTGCTCAGGCCCAGCGTCTTACCATGTGAGCCACCATGGCCCCAGAAGAATCAGAATTTGCTCTCCTTCCTCTGGTGTAATTACTTTTTATTTTAAAAAAAAGTTTTTGTGAATTACAGTTCATTCCATTAGTTTCACTGGATAACTGTAGAATATAAATTGTAATGGGGGAATAAAAAAGGGGGAAGACAGGGTGAAGATTACACGTGAGACAGATTACAAGTATTTTATCAATTAACACATGGTTTAAAACCTAATTCTGTTTATTAAGACTTTTTGAGGCAGCCTGTAAAACATTTCAATGTATGCGAGTTCCACTATCTGTTACTTGATTATACTGGTGATAGTTTTGTTCCAGAGTAGCTACTTTGAAAACTATAATGGAGTATCTTTGGAATGTGTTCATCTATTGCTTTTTTTTCTTATTTGTGTCCTGATGTCAGACCCACTCTTTTCCTTAACTATACTCACAGAAGACAGAATTTTGGGATATAACATATCCATACCCTAGATTAGTAGTCCTAAATCTTTCTGGCTTCTTGGACGAGCAGTGATGGGGATGATTTTGAACTGCACCTACTGCTTGTGTGGCTCATTTCCCAATGAGCAACAGACTGATACTGGTCCACAGACCTGTCTTTGAGGATCTCTGTACCTAGATTACAGTATAGCCTCCAATATCTGCCTTTTCTCCCTACTCCTATTCAACACAATAAGGATTTTCCATGTTATCTTCTACACCAGGATTGTCAAATTCGATTTCATTGAGGGTTGCATCAGGGTTGTGTTTGACCTCAGGGGGCTCATGGCCAGGATGGCCATGGCCAGCTCAACATTGCTCATGTCATCACTCCTACAGTTCGACATCACTCCTGCAGCCCTCTCTATGCAGTCCTCCTCAACTCCATTTTTGCTGACAGAGACACCACCCGCCGGTCCTTTGCTGTTTCTAGGCTGGGCCCATGGGCCATATCTAAGCACACTGTGGGCCAGATTCAGCTTGCAGGCCTTGAGTTTAACACCCCGTTCTATATTATCTTCTTAGAACATGTTCTGGTTCACTTTTTTGTGATTTCAGCAATCTGTTCTCAAGACATACTATTTTCCACTAATTTCCTGATGCCAGGATACTTATTTTCTTGTAGGTTGTTTTTATCTTCTTTGGCAGTCCTCTGGTAATTGATTCCAAATCTCCTGTTGGCCTTTCTACTTATTTCTAATATTTTATCTCCCTTCCAAATCATTGCTGGCAGCAAAATGTTGGAATCCGTTCATTACATACTGTACTTGCCACATGGCCATTTCATTGTCACTTTCTGTCCTCTAACTATCCAGTATCCAATTAATACTCCTTTTTCATTTCAGATGACATGATTTAAAGAGGAAAAGGTTGCTTATCTTCCTGAAGGTGTAAACAAAACACCTTCAAGGGGTATTCGCAAAATATCTCCAATGGGGATTTTTATCCTTAGCCCTTTCTTTTCATACTGACAGCTGTCCTAAATAATATTACTGATTTTCTGCTGAACCTGGATGTATAAAACAATTATTTACTCATACACATATGTAGTGTACGGGTGAAGATGGGTGGCATAATAATAAAATGAAATATAAAATAAAATAAATAAATAAATAAATAAAATTTAAAATAAACTAAAATAAATAGTAGTTTTGTAATGCATGATAGCCAAAAATGCCTTATTGCTAAATTAAATGCACAACAAATTTAGCAGCAACAAATTTAGCAGCAACAAATTTAAATAATGCATTTTTTTAAAGAAGTTTCTTGCTTTTTGAAATGAAACATTGAAGTCTGGGAGGCTTTTAGGGAAACTAATCAAAGGTTTGACTTCTGAGTAGTATCTGTGATTTTAAAAGGCAGGGTATATTTGATACCATGGTTTACAAGAGGCCTGGGAAAACTCTGCTGTAAATTTGCATGGCCCTCCACTTTTTTCTCATTTAAAATGTTTTTGTTTTGCTTCTAGCTTTCATAGGGAGCTTGAGCCTATAGTCCTGGACATCTCTCCTAAATCTTATTATGGCTAGATTGGGGTGGGATGCTGCTAGTATAACAACTGGTTTGGTGATCACACACTTCAAGTGCGCACATGCTCTTTGCACATGTGCGTGTGAACAGCAATGCAAAAATCCTTACCTGCTATGTTACTTCGGGGGAGTAACATCACTGAGGAGCAGCAATCCGTTCTTCTGCACTGATAAGCTGGAATGATAAAGATCAGTACAGCAGAGGTGGTACTCAGCGGGTTCTGAACAGTTCTGGAGAACCAGTAGCGGAATTTTTTTTTAATTTTAAAATAAACTTTAACACACACACACACACACACACACACACACAGAGTGTATACATTACCGCGTTTCGTTACAAACAAAGCCAATATACAAATACAAATACTGACATAAAACATATATATTTCTTATAAGCTAAGACAGTGTGATCATTTATTGAAAACAATTTTACTAATGTTCATTTTATATTTTTGGTATATGTTTTTAGTTTAACCACTTCATTTTTCAAATCCTTATCTTTTAATTTCCTGGATTTTCTCCTTCATCCAATTGTACCATTTTTCCCAAGCTGTAGTATATTTTGAGTCTACTTTATCTCTAAGTTTTTGTGTAAGTAGGTCTATTTCAGTACAGTCAAGAACTTTCTGAATTATCAAATTATTTGTTGGCATTTGGTCACCCTTCCAGCATTGTGCCAATGCAATTCTTGCTGCCATAATTATATGGAGAATTAAGTATTTCATTTCTTTTGCATAGTCCCCTTTTAACATTCCCAACAAAAATATTTTGGCCTTAAATTCTAGTCGTATATTTGTAATTTCTTTTATCCAAATTCTAATTTTTTTCCAGTACTTTTTACTTTTTGGGCAAAGCCACCAAGCATGAAAGAAGGTACCCCTCATTTGCTTACATTTCCAACAGGTCAGATTTAAATTTGGGTACATATTTGCTAACCTTGAAGGTGCCAAATACCACCAATTATACATTTTGTATTGGTTTTCTTTATAAACAATCAATTTTGTTATTTTATTATTTTGTTTCCAGACTTTTTCCCAATCTTCCAAATTAATGTTGTGCCCTACATTCCTTGCCCATGAGATCATTGGGCCTTTAACTATTTCTTCCGCCATTTCAAATTCTAATAGTTATACATTTTAGAAATTAATTTTTCATCCATTCCCTCTAATATTTTATCTAATTGGTTCGGTTTTCCCTCAATTCCAAATTCTTCTATGTCTTTTTTATACCTCGTCTTAAGTTGTAAGTATGGCCACCACTCTATTTTCATCCCTTGCTCTCTAAGTTCTTGGTTTGTCTTTAATATTCTCTGAGAATTCAGGACATCATAATATCTAATTCTTCTTGTTTCTAAAGCATTGGGGTGGTTCAATGCCTCCATGACAGATATCCACCCTGGAATCTTCATATAGTGTTTGTGTTTAATCTCTTTCCACACTTTTAATAATGAGCTTCTAATCACATGTCTATTAATGTATGTATATCTCTTGTTTCCAGGGTTCCACATGAAGGCATGCCACCATGGTAGCAGAAATTTTGAGTAGCTTGGAGAACTGGCAAATACCACCTCTGACTAGCCCTGCCCCCATCTATTGTCTGCCTCCCAAGTCCCAGCTGATTGGCTGCATCTTCTTTTGTTGCCCTGCACAGGAGAACAGAGCTGGAAAGCAGGTTAGTGGGGTGGGGAGGGAATGGAGATTTTACAGTATCCTTCTGCTGCCATACCCACCAAGTCTGCCCGCCAAGCCATGGCCACAGAAGCAGTAGTAAAAAAAAATAAATTCCACCACAAGGGCTGACAGGTGGGCCCACCTGATCGTCAGAGTAAACTGGTTTGCTCCCAGCTAATATTTGGAGCTAGAGGTTCACCTGTACTGGTCCTAACCAGCAGAATCCCACCCCTGGGCTAGATGCTTCATAAAGGCCATAAGCCCCAGTTTGTCTAATCCCTGATATTGGGCTTTATATATGAAAGTCATGCATACATTATCTCCATTGTATATAATCAATATATACAGGTATCTGCAGGGGAGGTTTAAAAGTCAAGATGGCCACTGTAAATGCATGATTTCAACCCAGCCCCTTTTTGTCACATATACACATATGTTTGTCGCATATATGCTTTGTTCCATTTTAATTTTTTGTGATCTCATCCATGGTCACCCCTGCATGTAATTAAAGATTACATGAATGAAACTAAGTAAAGAGCAATGGAGTATATTCCATTCAAGGTGTACTTTTGCTATCTCAGTCTAGCCTAGTACTTTTTTAATTATGATCATATTGAGAATTGACATTTGGGGTTTTGCTCCTTTGAAGTGTATATTTTGTTAGAGTTAATGGTGAAATGTTCCTGGATGTGATAGGCCCTTGGATCTAAAGCTACTCTGTCTTGTTTAGACTAAATTGTGTTCCAGGCTGAAGATAGCAGTTCAAAAGCAGGTGCCAAGTTTCAGATGTACAGTTGAAAATCATCTCCATAGTGATGAAAAATGATTCTGTGCCACTAGATGTTCTTGCCTAAAAGCTTCATATGGTTATCAAGTAAAAGAGGAAGAATGTTGAAACATCAAGCATCCCTCAAGTTAAAAGGTTTAGGACTTGACTTTCACTGCACCATTACTAACTGAAACTACAGATTTAGGAAGGAGAGAAATCACAGTATTACTGTGCTCCATCTCAGAACTATTGTAGGACATTATCAATGAAACCAAATGATGCTAAGATCAATAAATATTAAGATAATATCACACATTTTCATCTTACTCTCTGCTTGATGTTGAACTATTTACGAAGTGGTCAGCTTAATCTCATCTTATCATGATCTATTTTGTTCATATCCAGTTCTTACTACTTTTAGCAATCAACCTTCAATGAGTCCTCCTGGACTTATGTTTTCTGTTTGATGAATGAGCCAATGGTGTCTTTTCCTGGACTGGGAAGCCTTAATCACAATTACTTATGCCTTTGTCATTTCCTGGTTCTATTATTGCAAAATACTTTGTATGGGTCTGCCCTTGAAGATCAGTTGGAAGTTACAACGGGTCCAGAATGCAGTCACAAATAAGCTATTATTGTGAGAGTTGCACTGTTTCCCAGGTTTTTTTTTTTAGTGCAATTCAAGGTGGTAGTTGACATTTTAAAAGCCTTACATGGCACATGTTATATTCTCTCTTATCTCATCATTTCCCTAGGCAGCATCTGCCCTACCCTCTTCCAAGGTCATTCGACATACCATTACAGTTTATGTTATTTGCAGACTCTACTCCTTTCTTGCAAATATAACACCAAGCATTTTCCTAAGCATTTTGTGTGACACATACAGTACATACAGAAAGTTTTTCAATAATATTTTCTGGTGGTTAATGTTTTAATATTGTGCAGACGATTTGTATGGTCTATACAGAAAGGATAGCGAATACTCTGATTGGAAATTGACATTCTGTTATAGAATGAATTAGCAAGCATAATGAAGAACATCTGCCAATGAGAGGAAGAAATCATAAAGCAGTCTCTGACAACAGGATAATTAAAAGCTGATTTATTAGCAAAGGGGTAAATACTGTATGCTGAAAGATGAATCTGTTATTCAGTAATTTTAGAAGATTCATACTAACAGACTCAATAAAAAATGCAACAAAGAGAAATTGTGAAGTTGGTTACACACTTTATTTGAATAGAAGATAAAATATGTCACTTTAAATTAACCAAGAACATAAAAACTGTTTATTACTTCTTAAAGAATCTTGATATATAGCCATGTCAAATTGGTTCATAATTATTTGATGTTTTCTTCAGCTGGGACAACCAGAAAGATTACTGCAGCACATCATGGAATTTTTTTCCTCTTTAAAATAAATTATAGTTTGTGTGTTATATTTAATTGTATAAACCATTTATATCCCACTTTGTCTTACCCAAGCAATCCTCATAACACTCATAAAACTAGCCATTATTACAGTCTTAAAGGCTTCCAAATCATAAGTAGCAAAGCAAGCAAATAAGATCAATTGCACTCTACCTCAGGGGTGTGAAATTCATATCATCATGGCCTTATCATGTGACATGTCACAATCCCACCCCCCTTCTCTAAGCTGGGTGTGGGCAGAGCCAATGCATGATGCATCTGCCCCACAGGCCGTGAGTTTGACACCCCGGCTCTACCTCATCCCAAATGAAGACATAGAAGAAGGGGGAAAAAATCCTTAACTTAGGAATTGTAAGTTAAATGTTTTCCTTTGAAAAGAAAAAAAAAAGGACTTGGTTTTTTAGTTCCTGAACATCCTTGCCATGCCACCTGAAATTGTTCCAGCTTCTATTGTTGTCTGGTGATCATGAAAAATAGTAAATAATTATATGAAAACTATTCTCCTGATAACTAGATGTGTCATCATCCTGTTGGATCCGGATTCAGATGGGGAGGAGAAATCATAACCAGGACCATACAACACGGATGGCACATTCCCCTGGCATTTCCAGGGAGTCCAGAGGTCAGGATGATGTTGTCCCAGGCCCTTCTGGAATTGGGGGAAGTGGTTGACCAGACAGGGAGCCATCTGCCTTCAAGAATGCAGGGGAGGATTGACTGCAAACAGACAGCAGCAATTAGAGACAACAGATCCCCTCTGATGAGAAACAGCTGCCTCCCCCACTGATCCAGGGTACAAAGAATGGAGCAAAATGAAGTTCAGAGGAGGTCTGTGATCAGGGTGGGATTCTACTAGCTTGGCCTGGTTCAGGTGAACTGGTAGCTCTGAGGATCAGCTGGGAGTAAACTAGTTCAGTTTGCTCTGATGATCAACTGTTGGGCCCACCTGCCCACCTGGGCTCTAGGATGTGCTTTATATACTGTTTTTCAAGGTCAGCTTATTTGTGCAGCACAGGAGATTGTAGCATGCCAGCTATTTAACACACAGGGATTGCTGGAGAAGGTCAAATACTAAGCGTGTGTGCAAAGCGTGCGCTAACTGAACTGGTTGTTACACCGGTTGAATCACACCCGTCTGTGATGCTGCATGCAAGGAGGCTTCCCCACTCCTCCTTACAAGGAACATCTGTCTCAGGGTGATTTAACCAGAGGCCAAGGACTGTTGGGGATAACCATTTGTCTTGGCAATCACTCCCCTACTTTTGAAAATGTGACCCCTAGACTTTGACTTGTGTTTCAGCCTTTGGATTTGCATACCTTGCTTTGTGGACTCTGAATCTGGATTGTGGCTTATGCACCTTGTTTTGCAAACTCTGCACCTAGTTTGTGGACTTAAATTTCCTTCCCCCTCTGTTTGGGGGGCTTGCTTCTGGTGACTAATGGACCCAGCTGGTGGGACTGGGTTACATTGACCATGGGTGGTAGGGTTTTTTGGTGGGGAAATTGAAGTAGAGCTTTTACAAATGCCCTTGGAGGACCAGCTATTGTGATTTAGCAGTGCAATAAAAGCCTTTATTAGTACCTGCATCTGCCTATGTGATTTAGATAAAAACAAGATGCTTGAAACTGGAGTCTGCCAGTGGTCTAGAGAAGACTCCAAGCCTGAAAAAACCTGTGGTATAACAAGAGAGCATAAAAGATGATACAGGCCAAGTATCATCACTTTCTTTTAGAACTTGGACTGGATCAGAGAATGAAGGCCAAGGTCAAAACCAAGCCAATTACTCACCCATGAAGCCTCTATATTAATGAAAACAATACATCAAATTTAAGTAGATGGAGATATGAAAGAATGTTCGGCTCTTGCCCTTAAGGATAAGAGAATATAGCGGTATATGAAAAAGGACTTTAAATGTCAAACCATAAAAATATTTCCAGAATGGAAGCATATGAGGTTGGGTGGGGGGGGGTTGCAGTAAAAATAATAAAGAAACATGTGTTACCTTAATGACTACCAAAGGGTCAAAACATAATCTAGAATGTGCATATGTTGAATAATTATGCTTTCATTAAATAGTAGCCTAAGTAATAGTAGTTACTTAAAACAACTACTCAACATAGAACGATAATGATAATATTTATAATAATAATAATACCAATAATAATACTACCAATAATACCAATAATACCAATACTACTACTACTACTACTACTACTACTAATAATAATAATAATAATAATAATAATAATAATAATAATAATAATAATAATAATAACTTCCGAATACAGACTGACAAAGTTCTGGAACACAATACCCCAGATATCACGATTGTGGAGAAGAAAAAAGTGTGGATCATCGACATTGCCATACCTGATGATAGCAGAATCGAGGAAAAACAACTTGAAAAAGTCACCAGATATCAGGACTTGAGAATTGAACTGCAGAGACTCTGGCATAAACCAGTGCAGGTGGTTCCAGTGGTGCTCAGCACACTGGGCAAGCACTTAAAAACAATTGGCGCTGACAAGATCACCATTGGGCAGCTGCAGAAGGCCACCTTACTGGGATCTGCTCGCATAATCTGCCGATACATCACGCAATCCTAAACACTTGGGAAGTGTTCGACTAGTGATTTGTGATACGAAACCCAGCATGCTTATCTCATCTGCTGTGTGTACTGTTATTTTTTTGTACAATAGATAATACTAATAAAACTAATACTAATACTAATAACAAATAACCATGACCTATTGATACAGGAATCAGTAGGAACCAAAAGCTGATGTAACTTCAGTATTGGCATTATTCATATTTTTACTGTGATTTATTACAAGATTTAATAATATCACTCAGGTCAGGAGATTGTACGCTTACTTATTCTTCAAACATAGAACATACTATCACCTGTCAACATTAACCCACTACACTTTATATTGCTCAAATCAATAAAAGACTTCAATATTGGCATCAAAAATGGTGATCTTAAAAATAATAATAAACAGTGAGATGTGTTTCAGTTCTTGAGGACTTTCTAGCAATAACCTCAAACTAATAAAAGGAATTATAAAGACCAGTTACTGTATGAACAATAGAATTAAAACTCTTACGAATATGTAACATCACACTTTGGGATTAAATAAAGATAAAGATTTGTTTTCATATTGCATAGATTACTTTGCTATTCACTGCAAGAATGTGAGACTTTCCTCAGTAGGTATCCTCAGTGTAACTCATGACTTCTGAATCTTGCTCATTTAGTGATATATAGCTTTACCGTACATTTGCTGCTCTAATTTTAAAATACATTGTATGTATCCCATTCAAGAAATCTAAAATGGGAGATCTAAGCTTGATATTCATATAAATATACTTTTCCCCAAAAGGTAAGACAAGCAAAATAAAGTTTATACACTTTGGCTCTGTAGAGATTAAGAAGAAATTGCTGGTTATCTTTTATAACTCAGAGGGAACAGTACAAATCTCTTTAATCTCTGGGCTGAGAACAAGATTAGATCAGTGTTGTGTGATCAAAGGTGAACTTTAGAATTGTTAGTGCATTGAAGGTAAAGAAAGAACTTATCCAGGTGCCATCAATTACAACTGACCTCACCATTTATCATCTCTCTCTCTGTCTTCCTCCTTCCCAATTATTCTAACCCCCCGCAATATAACAAGAGCTGAGTTCATATATAGTTGGGCCATGATCTTCTGCAAAAGATTGAAGTATAATAATTGTGTTAGTCTTTAAGGTGCTACAAGACAAATTGGTCTCAAATATAATTAACAGATTACTTCTTGGTTGCTTACTACCTTGCTTTAGATCACACCCTGTTTGATCCTTCTGGCACAGAATTATTAGTGAATCTCAACAATGCTGCAGCATTCCTAATGAAAATGGGGACATTCACTTATACTCTTGGAAGGCCATCCATTAAAGTCCACACAGAGGTTAACTTTAACTTAACATTGTGCCCCTTATATATAATGGATACATTGACCAAGATGGTATGAAGTATACCTACACTCTCCTTTCACTTTCTGTTCTTGATGTTTCTTTGGGGACTGATCCTGGCATGTTTCTCAGAACTTCCTTCTAATTTGACATCTATTAAGTCCTTTCATTGCAATCAGTAAGAGGCTTGAATTTGAAGAACTATGATTGGGCTGAATTATTATCCTTCAGTACAGTGATGAGGTATGACTTCTATTCCCTCTTTTCCTTCCAGATTCAGAGCTGCCTGACCAATTCTAAGCCATGTAAGCCAAATTCCTGCATGTCTCAATAAAAAACAAAACTGTATATAGTTGAATTGTATCAGTAAGACTGTGGGAGAGCATATTGGTCAGGCCATTGTTAGATATAAAATATATGTGTCTACATCTGCTGCTGGTTATTCACTGCTAAATTTTAAAATCAGCTCGTTGCTGTTTAAGTGTCTGTGACTCAAGAAATCACTCTTCATCTATTGTGCTAGCAGCAGATTTAAGTTTCTCTCTGCTCTTTGTCTTTAATTGTGCAGTATCACTTTGAAACCAGTCTCACTTTGCGATCTTGACTGGCCCTTGCAATATAACAAGGTGCTTGTAAGTACTTTAGAAAACAACTTTTCCTCATATACATGTAATCAATGTGAAAACCATGTTGCTGATTAATATGCTCATTGATATTTCCATTTATTTTCATCTCTCCATGTTTTATAAAGAGTATTACCTGCTTTAAAGAAAACAGGGTAGACACATTCTGAGGGATAAATAATCTAATGAATAATTACTCATACAGTGCCATGCCCTTCTTAGTCAATATGTACTGGCTCTTATTTCCCTCTTATCACTTGCTTTTTTTAAAAAAGATGTGCTAAAATTCTAGCCATTATAGCTATTCAGCCTCTAACTAAAGATATATGTTGTTTTATTAATCATGTCAAGTTATTAAAAATATGGTTATGGGAAGATATTAAACATTTAAGAGTGATAGATCTCTTTCAGTTATTTGAATCTCTTTTTCTCAGAATGAGAAACTGATCTTACCTAGATAACTCTGACACTGAAACATCCATAAGTTATTTACTAGTGATGTTTTAAAAAAACCCCTTTTCTCTTTTGGCCTCAGCAAGTTCATACAGCAGTTTTTCCCAGATAGTCTTCTTGATGTCTATAAGCTAGATGAGAGAGATGGAAAAACACTTGATAAAAGAAACCAAAGGGAAATGTGTTGAAGAAGGTTGTTTCCTGTTTGTTTTTTCTCCTGTTCAATTGCAGACTGTATTTTTGACATAGTTTTGTGCCTTGGTGTTGTGTCATGGGGAAGAGTTTTTTTTTTTTAAACTCAAAATACATCGATTTAACTATACTAAGTCATCAGCCTGACATAAAAATAAGTGAACCAGAGACTCACCATCCCAAGCAGATTTAAAATGGCTTAAAGTGAGACTTTTTACCTTCAATGCAGACATAATTGTGTAATTTTTAATTACACTTACTTTGGATTGGTTGGTTTGGATTTTTTTCCCCTTACCTGTGAACTGCATTTTTAAAATTTGAAATATATATATATATATACACTTTCAAGTTAGAAGCAATTTGTTCAGCTCTGTACTGTGCTAGCAGGCACTTGTTTATATGAACATCACTGTGTTATGTTTTTCGGTAAACTCATTTGGTTTTGTATCTAGTAGCTTCTGTTTTTTTTAATGGCTTGTTTAAAGTCCATTTTCCCTCTCCTTTCCTAGTCAAGCTTTTCAATTTGGACTGTGGATTTTATAACTTGAACTCACATGCAAATTTCATAGAGCGTTTCACAACTGTTAGTAAAATAAATCAGATTTTGAAAGCTTCCACCTAAAACCTGAGGTGGAATTTCTGATCCTTTTCTTTAACTGTCTTGTATTCCACAGAGTGAGGGGGTTATTTAAACATAAAATATGTCAAATTAATATTTTAAAAAGGCACTCAAGTAAGCTGGAAGGACTATTTAGAGATTTCATTTGAAACTTAAGCGCTATAGGCATTTTCTGCTATTGTTCTTTCTAACAAAAGGAAATATTCACATTCTGATAATAAACTGACCACCTGTTGTGATGAAAGTTTGCCCCTAGCTGACTTGATTGTACTTTGAAAACTTTCTTAGGCACAACTGTGATGTGGTGAAAATACCTGCCAAGGAAAGAAAGAAAAGGAATAATATTTTTATGGCCAGAAATAACCTTTTGTAACTGTCAAAAATGTAAAGAGAGGCAATTGTTTTAAGGTATGGC
Source organism: Pseudonaja textilis (assembly GCF_049901715.1). Classification (NCBI taxonomy): domain Eukaryota; kingdom Metazoa; phylum Chordata; class Lepidosauria; order Squamata; family Elapidae; genus Pseudonaja; species Pseudonaja textilis. The sequence goes on along the minus strand of NC_141992.1, from coordinate 125,921,729 downwards.
AAAAACTCTGCATTAGTTTGTGTTCTTGCCATTTGGCTTCCTTTAAAGTTTAATTATTGACCTTTCCATAGCTGCAGAATTTAGGGTCTGAGCCATACCTAACAGGTAACCAATTCTTTCCTGTTGAGGCACCATACAACTTCTGTTTTTCCATTACCACCAACTCTTCAACAAGACTGTAAGCTCCATAGGTCCTCATCTCAAACAATACTTCTCCCATAGAATTTCTTTACTTGAGGAAACATGGATGGGTAAGGAGCCACACAATGATGGACAGATGTATAGTAAAAAAACAAACCTTTCAGCAATCAGTGGGTCTGAAGAGCTATCTAGAAAAGTAGCTGATATCATTACTTCCATCAAGAATGCATATGGGTAACTTTCCAATTGCTAATATTTAGAGGTCCAACTTGCAAACTGTGCCTAACATAGTAATTAAAACCAATACAAAAATCAGACAAAACAAAAACAGAAGATATAGTGCAATTGAACAAGCATTTAGCATCTCCCATTACAGAGACAATACAGAAGGATAACATAACACAGGGGTGTCAAACTCACATTGCCACATTGTTGTCACATGATGTATCACAACTCTTTTCCCCTTTGCTATAATGGGGGTGAGTGCGGCCAGTACGTGAAGCATCTGGTCTGCAGGCCATGAGTTTGACACCCCTGACATAACAGATGAAGGGTCAGAACAGATCCAACTTCCTTATCTTTATTTCACCAAAAATATGTACAAGTACTATCAATTCCATCTCAGTACTACATTCTAGTCTGAAATCCAACTAAAAGGGATTCGGATAACCGCTATCTCTCTGAAACTGCCAACTAACCATGTTTTTAATAACATTTCTTAAAAAGGAGAGATTGACATGGAAAATTGTCCTATATCATTGTATCCAGTGATGGTTTCTTGAAACCTTTATTTAAAAGTCAATGGAACCACCTGTTTTTCTATAACGTATTCATTGTCACCTGGACGTTTGGAAACAACACATATTGACAAATGTTTATGACTTAAAAGATACTATCCAGCTCATCAATACTAAGAAAATTGAATTCTTCCCAGATAACCAAGCAAATCTGTAGAGCTTGTCCAGCCAAAGTCCCACTCAAAGCAGATCCAAGTAACTTGACAAAAGCCTATTTTTCACAATAGCTCTCCTTCCCTAGCAGAGACTGAGTTACTGAGTTACACTTAACAGGGCTAGATGAAGTAACAGAAGAAAAATGCCTATATTTTCAACCTTTATCACCATGAAGTAAACTTAATAATGGATTTCTGTATGCTGCAATAGACCAAGTAAGTCCATAAGCATGAAACCTGAGTTCTCATGCTTTATACCTCTGCCTCCTGCTTTAGAATGGTATTTTTTTTCATTCTTGCTTTCACCATTTATCTTACTCAAGTTCATAGCTGCAGTGGCTATGAGAGAAAATATGCGTTGCCTTACTGACTTATTGAAAGGTCAAAATCTTACTTACCCTCACAAGGATTTTATTAGTATAAATAGCCAGCTGTGTATTATAGATGCCATGATGGTTTTCTCCCCTGTTTCTCCTCCTGTGGATATAAACCAATCTCACAAGTGTTGAACAACATCAACCTATATTAGGATAGAAAATTCAAATTCATTTTTAAAAATCATTTTCATACTCAAAATCCAAATAAGTAGCATTGGGGGAGATAAATGCTGTTTGGTTATAAATAGAAAATGCAAGAAAAAAATAATAATGTTTCAGACAGACCTTGTGACATAAATCCAAGTAGGAATTTATCTTACAGTCTCAAATATTTTTGGGAGGGGAGGGAGAGGGGAGAAACTATTTGACAACAATAGATTCCCAATACAAACAAAATAAAAATACATTTAAAAGCGTGCTGAAAATATTAATTAATAATTTAGCAACTTACTATAAGGAGGTAAAATTGAAAGTTGGCAAAACCTACCTGATAATGAAAAAAATCCAACAAAAAAGGCAGTACCAGGCTACTACTGACCAATTACCTGTTTATCAACAAGTTTCAAATTGCTAACTAGTGTGGTGGCTGATGCAGTCCACAGAGCATCTAATTGAAAACAAGCTCTTTCTGCCTGAGCAGAAAGGAAAGCAGAAGGATAAAAGATCAGCCCTAATTGACAAGATGATTTTGGAAAACCACAAGAGAAAGACCAAGCTGAATAAAGCTTAGCTTGATGGAGGGCGGGGGGAATGCTTTCAACTCCCTGCCACATGATTGGAGTATCAAGTGCCTAGAAATAACAGAAGTGGAAGGTTTGAAGAAAGCTTGATAGCACAATGGAAGACATAGTTACTGTTCAATGGTGATACATTGGGACAGGTTGAAGATAGTGCTGATAGTAATTGATCACTTGGGTGCAATTTCAAAATATTTAGTACACTGTGTCGACACCATTTGAATTGCTAAAATTGCTATCAGTCAATTGCAAATGACCACTTTACTCTTGCAATTGATACCTTTAATATGATAAAGCAACAACATCTGCCTATCCAGGTCCTTGGGAATGCCAAATCCAGTCTAAGCATGTGGCTGATTGTACAACCAACTATAACCATCATCATCTCTAAAAAATCTGAAACACCACTTGGTTACTATTAGCATTGACAAAATCATCATCAGTCAATTGCAAAAGGCAACTTTACTTGGAGCTCACATCCTGCAATGTTACCTTTAACAGCATAAGACATTGACATCTGTCTAACACAGATCCTTAGGAAGGACTTGATAGGTGGACAAAAATGCCAAATAAAGTCTAAACAACTGGCTGATGGTGTGACTAACCATAGTAATCAATGCCTTTTTCATGGGGAAAAAGAACTTCTAGAAAATGGAGGTCAGATTTTGGCATAGTGTTAACCATAAAAATTTTGCACCTGTGGCATGAAGTAAGCCAAGTTATTCTAGTTTCTTTTCTTCCCAAACTTTTTTTTGGATTTTTGCCCCTATCTAACTGTAACCTGCTATAAAAAAAGTGATCCCTCCATATAATAGAAACAAGTACAGTGAAAAGTTTTCAGTGTACAAATTCTTTGTTATTACAATGCAGACCATATTTGAAGTTCAAATCTATTTTATAAAAGCTAATAATGTTGTCCAAAGACACATAATGATATTTTATCTCATGGTTTAGCCCTTTCATATTGAGAATTGTCAATGACCTGCATAAGGACTACAACTGACAAAATTATAAAGGACCTTTAGACTCTCCAGTTACTGTTGGGGAGGAGAAAAATGAGAATAAAAAGTGCAAGGAAGCAGACAGTATGAAATGAGTCACCACCCGGGGGAGAAAACAATGACAATGGATTTGGAAAAGCAATATTAGAAAGCAGAAAGGATGAGAATGTTGGCTTAGCAAAAAGTGAAGGAATAAAAATCAAGCTCCAGTCTTATTTGTTTTTTGCAGCCTTTTATTTAGACAGTCTCTTTCATTCTCCTTCAAATGATAAATATATTTTGGTGATGTTTTCATCAAACTAATTTCATTTTTCCCCATATATAATTAGAGCAGCTGGAGAAGAATGGCTATACATCATCTTCAAAGTGGTACTTCAGTTGTCACAATGATACTCAGGAGGATGTTTGAATAATAAACATATCTGAATTATTAGTCCCACAGCAACAAAACAAACATATTTTGTAGTAAAGAAAGTCTAATCTAGATGAAATTAAGTATGCTCAGCTGTCAGCAATATTAGTGGGACTTAACCATCCAGACAAGTGCTCAGACTATTTTGATTTCAATGAGTGTGGAGTTTGCTCAATAGGATGCATATGCTGGCATCAGTGTAGAACTATAGAATAACTTTATTATCATTTTGAATGTACACTAATAGGCCTACATTAAAATGAAATTTCAAGGAAATATTGCAGAAATGTAAGATGTTAAGAAAGAATACAATCGGTAATCCATCAGAACTATTAAAATGCATCTCAACCGCCATCTGATGAACTCTAGGCAGACTACAAAATTACATTTCAAAGCTACCGCAATGAGAAAAGATACAACTGCAATATCAAAAACAGTTTCATCCCAATCCAGTGAGTGGAGAGATACAGAAAGTTTAATCAATTAATCATAGGAACTTTCACTCATAGCGGAATGCCTGCAGGCAATATTTTCCCCCAACCAGTTATAATACACTTCAGATTTGTTAAGTTTGAGCAATGAGAAGCTGAACCAGAGCATGAGTGCAACAATACTTTATTATAACAATAAAGGGCTGACCGTGCTTGCCACGCCTGGAACTGGCTCGCAGCAATCAGCAACAGGTTGGACCCCGCAGCCTGCTTTTATAGCTGGCTGCTGGAGAGAACCAACCAATGAGGAAAGGGGGAAGAACGCCCACACAAAGTGAGTGGACCTGAGTGAGAACTCCTAGAGTCCTCAGGACATAACACCCCTTCCCCCAGATGCGAACATGCATAGTCCTTGAGGTAGACGGGGTTTGTGTTGGCGCCCGGAACGGCGCAGCTCGGGAACATTGTCTGTCCGTTCAGAATCAGTCTGTGACGGTTGAGCCGGCAGCGTGTCGCCACGCTCTCCGGATTGGGCATCCTCGGGACTCACAGGGTTGGATACTGGGGCGAGTTCCCGTGGGCTGGATCAGGCTGGTCAACTCTCGGGGCGCTGTTGTCCGAGTTCGGGCTGGCCGGCACGACTGTTGGTGCGGACTGGACGTTGGGTGCGATGAGGCTGAGAGGCGGATGGGGCGGTTCCCCTTCGTCTGGTGACTCTGGATTCCTGCTGGCAAGGGTGCTGTGGCGCCTCCGCAGTTGGTCTATGTGCCTCCTCCAGACGCGACCATCCTCCAGCCTGACCCTATACGATCTCGGCCCGGTGATGGCGATGACCTCGCCTGGAATCCATAGTGGGTCCCCAGCGAAATTCCTCGCGAATACAGGCTCCTGTAACATAAAATGTCTAACCCCCGAAGTGGAAGCGAGGGAGAGTCAGGGCAGTATTGTGGGTGAAGTCTGTCCAATACAGTCCTCAGGCGCCGGCCCATCAGGAGCTCCGCTGGGGACTTATTGGTGACTGAACAGGGGGTTGAGTGCTGGCTCATCAGGAACCGTGAGAGTTTGTGGTGCCAGTCATCCCTGCTGAACCTGGCGAGGGCTTCTTTGGTGGTCCTGACGGCTCTTTCCGCCAACCCATTACTGGCAGGGTGAAATGGGGCTGTGAAAATGTGGCGGATGCCCAGGTTGGCAGCAAAACGGCTGAACTCTATTGATGCGAACTGTGGGCCATTATCGGAGACAATGGAGTCAGGGTAGTCCGTGCGTAACGAACAGGCGCGTTAACACGTTGGTGATTGCTAGTGTGGTGGTCGTGGATAGCTGTGCTACATCAATCCATTTGGAATAAGCGTCCACGACCACTAGGAACATCTTCCCATGCAAGGGGCCGGCCAGATCGATATGGATTCTAGACCAAGGGCGCTGGCGCTCTCCCATCTGGTAGGGGTGGCAATGGGGGAGCAGGACGGGATTCCTGACAGATGTTGCAGGAACTTACCCAATTGACAATGTCCTCGTCTAGACCCGGCCACCACACGTAGCTGCGTGCTAATGCTTTCATTCTCACGATGCCAGGGTGTCCCTCGTGCAACGCCTCCAGGACTCGGTGCACGCAGCGAGGTTGGAATGACCACTCGAGTGCCCCATAGTAGACAACCCTGCAAACTGGACAGCTCCTGCATGCGAGTCTTAAATGGTGTTAATTTGTTATCAACGATGCCACCCGGCCACCCCCTCCTCACCCAGTCGAGCACCTGGGCTAGCGTTTGGTCTGCCTTGGTTTTGGCGGCAATGTCAAGGGCGGTGATGGGCAGGTCCAACTGGGTGATCTCGAAAATGGCGTTGACAGGAGCGGGGTCTTCAGCCGGAGCAGGTAAGGGGCAGCGACTGAGAACGTCGGCGTGGGACAGTGTTTTGCCCGGGCGGTGAATAAGTTTGTAGGAGTAGGCCGCTAGGAAGAGTGTCCACCTTGTCATTCTAGGGGAAAGGACCTGAGGGGTCTGTTTGTCCCTGGCCAGTAGGCCCAGGAGGGGCTTATGGTCCGTAACCAGTTCGAAAAAATGGCCAAAAAGGAATTCGTGAAATTTTTTACGGCCGCAACAGCTGCTAGGGCTTCCTTGTCGATCTGGCTGTAATTGCGCCCGTGGCCGAGAGCGTCCTTGAGAAAAAGGCGATGGGAGCCTCGGCGCCATTGGGAAGTCTGTGACTAAGGACCGCCCCAATTCCAAAAGGGATGCGTCTGCTGCCAGTACTAAAGGAAGGTTAGGGTCGAATGGATAAGCACCGCCTCTGACGTGAGTAGTGATTTGACGGCGTTAAACGCCTGGTCTTCTTTGTGCCCCCAGTGCCACGGTGACTGTTTGTCCAATAATCTGTGAAGGGGTTCGGCTACTGAGGCTTTATGGGGCAAGAAGGATGCGTAAAAGTTCAGCAGCCCCAAGAAAGCTTGTAGCTCCGTTTTGGAGGTTGGAGTGGGAGCCTCGTGGATTGCCCTAACCTTGGACTCCAGGGGTGAATGCCAGAGGCGTCAATTTTATAACCCAGAAAGTCCACCTGTCTAGTGGCAATGGCGCATTTTTCTTTTTTTAACTTGAGGCCATGCTGTCTGAACCTCTCTAACACCGCTCGCACTCTCTGGAAGAGTTGGGGTCTGTCCCTGGCCAAGACCAAGATGTCGTCGAAGTAGGGTACTACACGAGGGAGGCCCTGTAAAATCCGCTCCATGAGGGACTGAAAAATCCCTGGGGCAACACTTACGCCAAATTGGAGACGCTTGCATCGGAAGGCACCCCTGTGAGTGACGATGGTCTGAAGTTCCGCTGTTTGGTTATCAACATGGAACTGCTGATACGCTTGAGACATGTCCAATTTAGCAAAAATACTGCCCGGCTCGAATGTGTGCAATAAGTGCTGAATGACGGGCACAGGGTAGGCGCTAACTTGTAAATATTTATTGATTGTTGTCTTGTAGTCCGAGCAAATTCTCAGGCTACCATCTTTTTTGAGGGGTGTGACAATGGGCGTCTCCCACTTGGCGAAATCTGTTGGCTCAATGACCCCTTGTTTTAATAGTTTATCCAATTCAGCGTCTAGTTTTGGCCGAATAGCAAATGGAACTCTACGCGGTTTTAGTCTGATTGGGACTGCCTGGGGTCAACTGCGAATGAGATGGGGGTTCCATTATAACACCCCAGCTCCTCGCTGAACACATCTGCGTAATCAGCGAATAAGGAGTCAGTGTCTAAGGTTGAGACAGCATGGACTCCTGTTAGCCCTAGGCCGAGGTGGGGAAACCAATCGAGCCCCAATAAGGTGGGTAGATTGCCGTTAACTACCACTAGAGGTAGGTGACCTTTAAAAGTTCTAAAACTGACAAAGAACTTGCCTCTGCCGATCACAGGAATGGTCTTCCCTGGTAGTCCTTCAGGCCGAACTGGCATCTTTGAAGCCGGGTGGTAGATAGGCTGGGGTGGAGTCTCTTGAGGGTGTTCCACGAAATTATTGAGAGCGCTGACCCTGTGTCAACCTCCATGTGGCACGGTTTACCTTCTAGGGAAACGGAGAGAGAAATTTTACTAACAGTGTGGCAAGTACGTTTGGCAAGGCAGTGCGTGCGGCAGTTTAATATTTGCCTCTGTGGTCCTGAGTGCGAGGGAGGGAGTCTGTGTGCAGCGCTTTGGGGGTTTGGCAGACTCTCGCGATGTGCCCCCTTTTATGGCAGTTGTTGCAGGTGGCTCCTTTAAACTTGCAGGTGGCCCTTTGATGCGATCCCCACAGGCTAGGCACAGTGTGATGTGCTTGGGTGGACCGGTGTTTTCTTGTTTGGCCCCTACCTGCGGCCGTTTGTCGTGGCGAGGCGGTGGATGTCGTTTTCGTCGTTGAGGGTTCCTCTGCTACCACCTCCTCGGAATGGACTGGGAACGATGCCAGCTTGGCGCTTGGGCCCTGTATTTCGGTGGCTGAGTTCGTTGCCAGCTCGGCTGCCAGGGCCTCCTCGACCACTTGTGCGAGGTTGAGGTCTTTTTTTGCTAGAAGGCGCCTCTGTAGGTTGAGGTCCTTGACCCCACAAACTAATTGATCGAGGAGCATGTCCTCCAGGTATGTTCCAAACCCGCAGTGCAGAGCTGCTGTTCTGAGGGCGGCCATATATTGATTGATGGTCTCCTTACTCGATTGCTTCCTCATACGGAAAGTGAACCTCCTGGCGATCTGTGAAGGCCTGGGAACGTAGTGGTTAGTGAGGATCTCAAGCAACTCGGACCACGGGACGTTTTTCAACTCTCTTGGAGCTATGAGTGCTGCGGCAGTATCGTAAATGGTGGCTCCGCAGTAGATTAGGAAATAGGATTTTTTCCGATGCTCTCCCGCATCCGCCAGGCCGACCGCATCGGTGTAATGATTGAAGCGGTTCTTATATGATTCCCACTTCTCTTCATCTGGTTTGAACGCCGGGAATACTGGGTTGGAACTCATGGTGCTGGAAACGGCTGGGCTACCTGCGGAAAAATCTCTCTGGGGACAACGGGCGCTCGTGGGTTGCAAGTGATATCAGCTCTGGAGAGGTTTTTTTGCTACCCTCTCTTTCTCTCTGGGTTAACCACGTTGGCTGTTAGCCGTTGGAGGTGTCTAGATTCGCGCCAGCGTGGGCGTTAGTGACTTACTACAGCGCTGTGCTGTGTCTCTCTTGGTTTGAAATTCAAATGACACCCGTTTGAATTTCGCGCCTAATACTGAGCGGCTGCGGCTCGCAGCGCTTCACTTTCCCTGTAGCTGGGCTAACAAGCGGCTACAGACGCTTCTAACTTTCGAACCAGACCGCTTTCTCTGGCTGCGGATCAGCGTTCGCTCTTTTTGTTGGCTGACCGCTCTCTCTGGCTGCGGATCAGCGTTTCTCTTGTAGCCGGCCGATCGCTCTCTCTGGGCTGCGGATCGGTGGCTAGTGACTCAGCGGTTGCATGGTGCTTCTGGTAGCCATCCCATCCTCGTCGCCAGTGTTAAGTTTGAGCAATGAGAGGCTGAACCAGAGCATGAGTGCAACAATACTTTATTATAACAATAAAGGGCTGACCGTGCTTGCCACGCCTGGAACTGGCTCGCAGCAATCAGCAACAGGTTGGACCCCGCAGCCTGCTTTTATAGCTGGCTGCTGGAGAGAACCAACCAATGAGGAAAGGGGGAAGAACGCCCACACAAAGTGAGTGGACCTGAGTGAGAACTCCTAGAGTCCTCAGGACATAACAAGATTACTGGATTAATACATTATAGAAGGGGTGGGGTTGATTGATTGATTGCTTTATTATGAAGATGGTAGTTCACATTTACAGATTATAGGAATAAATGTGAATAAGGTGTTTTTGTTTTTTTAAAAAGAGAACCTACTAGTGAAAACAGTAAGTGGAGTGCCTACTAATATTACATAGGAGTATCACATATATTCTGAAAGCTTCTGCATAGATAATGTCACTTTGTAATCACATAGGCATGTTGAAACAGTATGCCAACCGCCAGGGCTGCAAAAATATAAGTTTATTTAAAATGAAGAGGGATTCTTCAGAGCTGAAACATACCTGCCCAGAACTAATAAAGCATCATTGTGGATTTCTTCATGAAAAGAAGGAAAATAAAATCTGGCAAATATGAACATGTGTGATATTCATCTTTTGCCAACTCCAAGCAATAAGATACTATTCCTTTTAGACATTTTCTGAGATGTTTGGAATCTTACATTTGAAGTATACCTTTTTTTACAATTCAACAGCAGTCTCCATTGGACCTCAGATGAAATATATCAGCAGGTTGGACAGATATAGTTATGGTTCTACTTTTGACAAGACCTCTGTCAGTTATTCCAAACAGACTTCAGCAACTCTAGTTGGTATATTTTACAAATGGCAGACAATTTCTTATTAAAACTTCTGTCAGCTTGATAAGCAAATATATATTTTTACAATTAAATATTTGGATCAAATTCTGAGATAATTTAAGACTGGTACAAAACCAAGATATTAGTATGGTTGATCCCATATCCCAAAGAAATTCCTCCAGACTGATTAATACTAATGCAAGGTTATATTAGAACATCACATTTCAAGTCTACAATTCTTAAATATAGTTAACACTTATACAATGATTGGTCCTAAAAGTAGAGGTTGAAGTATTGTTGAATTACAGACATTTAGAGACGATAGATTAATAAATCACAAGGAATTATGACTTTTATTCAGGAATTCCATTTAGTTTGTAATTGTCCTGAAGAAAGCCAATGGCAATGGCAGAATACATCCTCCAAAAAGCAAAACTATAAATGATAGGTATAAGTGAAAAAATGCTTTCAGTCTGTATTTTAATATAAATTTATATAATGAGCCAATATATAAATAGTTGAAATTGAATTTTATTAGGAAACATGGATTGGAAAAATATATTGTATGACAATATATGTCAATAAGAAATAGACATAAAATATGTCCTAATTGTCTTGTGGGTTTTAAATAATTTTTCTTAGTAAAAAAACAAAAACAAGCATTGATATGAAAACATGTTTTAATATTTGAAAAATCTAATATTTGAAAACTTTCACTATAACTATAATTGGCAAAATTCCTAAGGAACACTTGAGACCTTCTGAGATAGGCTCTATATATCATTCCTGAGCATCTCCATATGGATGTTTTCCTCCTATGCAACTTCTACCAAAATGTTGCATAACACCGATCAAGTGTATTTATTATGAATTCTGAGCTGCTGGTTTCTCCTATATTTTGTAAACATATAGATTTTTCAATAAAGTGAGGCCAATTCCCTGAAATATCACAGGGAAATTCACATTTGCTCATAGCTAAGGACCAATTGGACCATGAGTTATGGAGTAGTAAACTTAACTTTGAATAATCTTCCCCATTCCTCAGCACTGGTGAGATTGTCTAAGAATCTATTGTCTAAGAATCTATCTATTGTCCAAGAATGAAACACCTTTTGCTGAGTTTATTTTTAGCCAAGAATTAAAACTGAGCATTCAGAAAGCATAAAATTAAATTGTGTAATATATGTTAATTTGGGAAATGCAGAACGCATGACTTTGCATCAATGCATTATTGATTATTATTCAGAATTGTTCAGATATCCAAAATTTCTCCAAGCAATTGGGAAGTAATTTTCACTGGGCATGAATGAAGATATAGTCTCTGTCTGGATATATGACAGTAGATCCCATTTCAAGCGATATATTTTATTTCCAGGAATCATGGTGAGGGTTCAGCCACAAGACCAAATCCTTTAATCTTCTATCTAGATAAATATGCAAAAGTATGAAACCACACACACACACACACACACACACGCACACGCACACATGATATTCAGTTTTGTTCAGGTATTTTCCCACATCATTATAGTTGTGCTTTTAAAATTGTAGTGACGTTTCAGCAGAATCTCATCTGCCATCATCAGGATTATGTATTGTGTTTTAGACAGATAGACAGACAGACAGACAGAGAGACAGGGAGACAGAGAGATAGAGAGATAGAGATAGAGATAGAGATCTATAGATATATATGAGCTGCTCAAGATCAGATTTATAATTGTTGGAATTTGTAGCAATTAGCATGAAATATTAAACAGACTAGGGGATACTATGATGTCATGTTCAGAGAGAAACCCATTAGGTTTCAAGTGCAGTCCTCAAGGCGATTCAGGGTCTATAAATTTAAGCAATATACCATGTTTCTGTAGATTTAGTTATACTGTAGGACGATAGGCTTTTTTCTGGCAACTTGATATTTTCTTTAGGAACATCCAGGCAATTTAAATGGATTGCTATTGAGGCAATTGCCAATACAAAAATAAGTTAAGTGAACATTGGTGTGTGAAAATAAGATAAAATCTATTACACTGGCTCTTTTGGAGTACCAAGAAAGTGACTTCACTGATAGAATATCACCTGGAAGTAACATTGGAAACGACAACTATCTGCTAACTAAGCTACTGAAGATATGCCATGTTACAACAGTTGTCTTTAGATTGTTGAACATGAGAACAATAAGCTCTCTCTTTGAGGAAAAGAGGACAATTAAAATGAGCTTGTAGGAGGTATCTTTATCCCTGGTTAGTGCTTTGACTTCATCAGCAATTACCACTGTAACATCTAGGTACTGTATAAGTGTAGTAAATACATTATATAGTTGTCAAGATTGTCAATGTCACTAAGTCTACAAAGCGCAAGGGTGTAAAATGCAAATATCACCACCAATAGCAACTAAAAAATTCACCGCAGAGCAGTACATAAAATGAAGCCATTTCCCATTCTAATCTCTCAGATGCCCTGAAGAAAGTGTTCTAACTCTACATTTTTCAGACAAAATAACTCATCGTTGTTCATTTGTTCCAATGAACAAATAAGGCAAATTGAACAAAATAATGAGGTTAACTGTGATTCTTCTCATCTTGTAGAATAATAAAAAGGGGTTTGTGACAATATGAAGTGTGCCACTTGTGGATTGGATGCAAATCCCACCAAACTACACTCAGCAGCTCAGGTATGCATGTATGGCTGAATTAATCATGAATTGGCTGAATTAATCATGAATTTTGAATAAATGCTTCTGCAAGGGAAAGGATTAGGACCTCTGACTTGAAGAAGAGGTGATAGATCTCCCCTAAAAATGTTGTCCTTCAAACCAACTGCATCAAATAAATGTAAGTACTTTCCAATGTTCTTTTTCAGGGAAAGTTTTGGCAAATATGGTATGTCTGAATTTGCAGATAAGCTTGCATGAAATGCATTATCTTTTCTGTCATATTTCAGATTCTGTTGAGGGATTGAAATTGAACTGATCATTATTGAAAGCAACCTCTGCTGGATGGTGAAAGATTGATACTACTGGTCCTATTGCTTTTTGATGGCATTCAGTATAATCAAAGATTGCATCTTTCTGGATATCCTATAAGGATTAGAAGTTGGGGTAACATTTCTAAATTTCAGCTGCTCATAATGGGAAATATGCAATTCTGTTGTTACATTTGTATCAGGGGTAGGATTCTACCGGTTCTGTCCACTTCTGTAGAATCGGTTGTTATGAAAAGCAGCAAACAGAGAGCATACATAGAACCGGTTCTATGTCTGCTGCTGTTTTGGCCCACCCACCCGGGCTCTTGCCTGACCTTTATTTCCTGCGTTTTCAACCACAGCTGCTTTGTGCGACACAGATGCAGTTGAAAAAGCAGAAAAAAGTGCTTTTTCAACTGCTGCACGCTTGCACGGAGCGCTGCTCAGCTGTCTGGGCAGCTCAGTAGGTCATAAATTGCACTCACACGACTCGCGTGACTCACACAACTGATGTGACTCACGTGCACGCATGTGCACATGACACAGTAGTTATACCAGTCGGATCCCATCCCTGATTTGCATGGCATATCATATGACTTGATTTGTGCCCAGTGCTTGGTTATACTATTTACTATTTAAACAGGGGAGGGGTATTCTCAACATACAAATGACACCCAAATATATACATATTTCCTCAGACTGGATAAGTAATGTGAATTCCTGAAGGGAATTAGATCTAGATGGGACAACTGAAATTGAAATATTACTAACACACATTCCCTCTTAAGAAGTTAGTCCATGGCTTGAGGGGTTTTCTGCACTCACAGCTTCAGTTAGATCAACAGATGGTATCTGTTGCATGGGGACTTTTACTTTTGGCTTGTGCATTAATTGTGGCATTTTAAAAAGTAGATAATTTGACAACAGTCACTCATGTCCTCATTATTCTGAGATTGGCTTACTTCAACATGCTATAGTAAGGACTGCCTTTGAAGAATACCTGGAAGCTTCAGCTGATACAGCATCCTACAAGTTAACAGATGAAAGTTGTTTCAGCAGAATTATACCTATATTATCAATCTTGCATTACTTGTTAGAGAGTTTCCAACATAAACTGAAGGTGTTATTGTTTTGCCTAAAAACCTCTATATAGTTTTGGTTTTTTGTTATTTTGTTAGGTCATTGGAACCTGATGCACTGGTTACAAGAAGCTGTTTTAATGATCTCACTCTATTAATAATTTCAGTGTCCTCTCTTCTTACATGTCTGTTTCATCTATTGTTCTTAAGATTTTACCTTTTTTGTGCAAGCTACCTGGAATCAGGAAATATATAAATTGTATAAACAAATAAATGAAGTAAATGTCACTCATTTGTAAAATGATGGCTCAATACTCAACTATCTGAAATTGCCATTCCCCCATTAATTGCAAGTGCATTAGCTCCCTGGAGAGATTTGGATATCAAGTTTGGACATCCATAGGAGAACATCTTTTTGTAGAAATGTGTATAGTTACCAAAAGTTGACAACCCTACAATTGGTATTACAGTTTTGGTCTATGCAGCCCTTTGCATTCAAGGTACTTCAGCATAGTACAACGAACTGCATTATAATGTTGCTGTTCAGTGCTGGGGAAATCATGAAATTCAAGCCGTTCAATTAAGTATAAAGATTTATTGCAATCTTAAACTCTCTAGAAGAATCTGAGCTACTAATGGTCAAGGGAAATTAGTGAGAGTTAAGATATAAATTCAAGATGGGCTTGACCTGGGTGGTATGCAGGGATTCATAATTTATGATACAGTTGACCCCTCCCTCAGGCTCTGCCTGGTCACCTTCTACAGTTGCAAACTTTTGTCTGTCCAGGTATAGGGTCTTTGTTGCCAAAATCTTAGATGGTAGCTATAAGATACCAAAAAAGTAGGTTTTCTATGATCTAGTGCTCACCCAAATTTTGGAAGCTCAGATCCAGCAGCTACACTTCAGAAGAATAAGCTTTCTTTATCCCCACCCGCTTTCTGGTGTCTTTTTCTGAAACTCTTGTTTAAATTCCAGATTTCTTACTCATCTGTTCTTTGGTGTATCTGTCGATCTTAATTTAGCTTTAAATGATTGGTGCTGATTATTCTGACAAAGAGCCACTTAACTGTTAATAACTGGGAAAAAGTTGTCATAATGAGACAACGTGGCAGAAGAAAATGAAAAAGACAACAGATCTGAAGCACACTAAGGCCCAATCGAAATCCCTAATACTTTACTATTATATCAAGATACTAATGCTCTTGAAGTTACGGTCCAAACCATGCCTTCATTTTTAGATATGAATGGGAATCATCATGTTAAAATTAAAATTACCCCTTAATTAAATGGGGCAGAATTTCAAGAAGTGCATTGTCAATAAGAATAAGACTTTTGGGATAACCCTTTTGAGATTCTAGTCCAAGTGTATTAAATATTTAAATAAATTTAAACTATTCCATTTCTACGGAAAATGGAACTACTATTCCATTTCTATGGGAAATGTTTTCAAAAATTGCAAGAAAAAGGATAATTTTGTATCTGCTTGAAAACTGATTTTGAACTGAAGATGATCAGAGAGGATTTTCCCATCTTTTCAACCTAGAGGGGCCAAATCCAACTGGAATTAATCATGGAGATTATCTGACTTCTTCCTTCTCAGCACAAGGCCAGAGAAATGAAGGAATGGGAGCAGGGTAAAGCAGGATGGAATGTAGGTGTGATGATGATGATGGTGAGGCTGACTGGGCACATTGTTGTGAGATGTTAAGAGATGTGTTGCTTTCTTGCCTGCCTTCCTGCCTGCCTTCTGAGTAGTGCAGCTTACCTGGCCATCCAGGACAAGAAAGCTCTCCTGTCCCAATGTTTTCTATGGGACATGACTTGGAGATGAAGGCTAGCCTTTCTGAGAATTTCAAATTTGAAAACAATCTTCCTTTCATCTTCTCCCACTACTCCCTGAATAATTCCTTTAATGTTAAAGTAATACTAAGTAGATTTTTATCCAATGTATATTTTCTACATTTAAAATGTTGATGAGAGTTTAATGCTTAGCTTTAAGTTTTGTTTTGCAGGGATCCATTCTGAGGTGATATCAATAGGTTCTGACCAGTTCTGGAGAACCGGTAGCAGAAATTTTGAGTAGTTCAGAGAACTGGCAAATACCACTTCTGACTGGAGATTTTACATTATCCTTCCCCTGCCAAGCACACCAAGCCACGCCCACAGAACCGGTAGTAAAAAAAATTGAATCCCACCACTGGATCCACTTATGGTGTTAATTCCTTTTTTTCATGTATATAACAGAATAACTGAGTCAGGTTACAGACAAATGATTGTTCATTCTCTTCTTGAAAGATTCCAATATGGAATAACCACAATTTCTGGAGGCAAGTGATTCCACTGATGAATTATTCTTACAATCAGAAAATCTCTCCTTAGTTCTAGGTTGGATCTAGGTTTAATGAACTTCTGTTTCCTCTTGTCCTGCCTCAGGTATTTTGGAGAAAAAGCTGATCCTTTCTTCTCTGTGACAGACCCTGAAGTTCTGGAAGACTGCTATTCAATCATCCCTAATCTTATTGGTAGATGCAATATGCCAAGTGTGATCTTATCAGTACGGTATATAAAGCAGCACTAACTTTGATGATCTTGATACTATCCATCTATTGATGTTGCCTAGGAGTGCCTTTTTTGGCAGTTGCAACATACTACTGGATCATACTTAACTGGTTGTCCATTAGGATACCTACATCTCTTTAAAAGTCACTACTGTTGAGCCATGTACCATCTATTCTATACCTGCTCATTGTGTAATAATTTAAGTATATTACTTTATTATCACTAAATTGCATTTTTGTGTAGGGCCCAGTGTTCATGTCAAGATCTTCTGTGTCTTGAATCTGTCTTCTAAAATGTTGGCTATTCTCCCCAATTTGGCATCATCTATGAGTTTGATGAGTTCCCCTTCTATCCCCTTTTCTGCAACAAATAAAGATGTTGAAGAATATTGGGCCTAAGATGTAACCTTGATGTACCTTACAGAAATGCTTTCCTCCATTTAGATGCAGTTCCATTGAGGACTACATGTTAGAGTATGGTTGGTTAGCCAATCATGACTCCATCTGGTGGTGATACTTTCTATCCCACATTTTTCTATCTTACCAAGACATGAATTATAGTCAACTTTGCCTTACTGAACTTTGCCTTACTGAAATCTAAGTAAAGTATGTTTATTTCCTTGATCCACTAATTTAGCTGCTTTGTGAAAGAAGGATGTTGGGTTGCAAAAGAAAGATGTGGTGAAAATGTTCGATTTCTGATTCATTACTAGAAGAATATCATGAATGGAATGCTGGTATGCAACCCATACAAAATATTATTTCCACAGATTATATTTAGGAGAAAACTTAAGTTCTCAGGTTTACCAGTTTTCAGCAATATCTTGGTCTATTATTTTGCTCTTATTTTCCAGCCATATTTTTTTTCCTCATTTGGGAATACTGCTTTACCATGAAGACAGTTTGGTCATGATGCTACAATTATTTGCAACCCTCAAGCTACTTACCCCAAATGTAACCTGACTGAGTCAAGAACCCTTCAAATTTGAGGTAAGAAACTTCAGCAAGTTGGCCTGGATGCTCTGCTATGACATTTGACATGCACTGCCAATTAATTTCCATGACAGTGGTATATACAGTGACAAGGGCAGGCTTTCTCATGAGATTTCAAGGTCTTTCTGCCCGAGGTCAGGCTATAAGCATCAATCACATTTATGCTTTCCTGAAGTTATCACTAAACCTCACCAATAAAATGATTGAGTATAAACCTTTTTTAAAAGGGATTTTTCACCATCCCAAAGATTTGAATTATTTTAATTTTTATGACATGAATTGCATGCTAGAATAATTTCACAAGAAGTTAACCAGTTTTATATTAGAATTAATGGTGTAACTTTCCTTGGAAGACAAGCCTAAGGTGAGCATTATGACCTCTACATTTTATTTATTTTTTGCTCAAATTTTAAGCCTTTCACCCATTTCTCAATTCCTACTTATTTTTTTGTTTTTCTGCATCTACAGATTCAGCCCGCTTCTCTGTCTGATTTACTCTGCTGACCCTGGGATAATATTGGCATAAATGGAAGGAATCCTGAGATTGTTCTTCTTCCCTCTCCAATACAATGGTCTTTGGGGGAAGGTTTTTTTTTCTCCTTTGGCTGTAACCTGAATGTAACCTGGCTGCATTCAAAAGCTAAGCAAGTTTAAAACTGATTTATATTTGGATAGGAAAATAGCAATCTACAGTCCCAATACTGTAGGCCAGTTCCCCCCCTCCCCTTTCTATTCAACCATGTCAGATTCTTGAAGACTGCTTAGACAAGTAGTTTTCTGAGCAAAGTTTTTCAGAAGTGGTTTTGCCTGATGCCCTAACCCCATGATGGTGAACCTATAGCATGCATGCCAGAGGAGGCATGCAGAGCTTTCTCTGTGGGTATGTAAGCCATCACCCAGCTCAGATCTACTGCACATAGATGTGCATGCCTCCTTCCAGCCGGCTGATCTTTGTGTCTCTGCCATGCATGTGCGGGGATGGGGTGCATGCACAGGGGATGCATGCATGGGGGTGGGGCACATGTGCAGGGATGCACTTGCATTGCCTTTTAGGGTTGCACACATGTGTGCTTTGGGCACTTGGTTAACCATCACTGCCCTAACCACTAAGTCAAACTAGGTGTCTTATAGACCAGATTAAGGATTTTTTTTAAAAAAATCTAAAATCCTAGAAGGTGTCAGTCATTTCCATATCACAGTGAAATAAATTAAACAGGCATCTATGGGAAGTCAACCGAGCTTGAGCTCAATTCTTTATATCTTATATATAACAAACAAATGCTTGATAGGATGGACATCCTTTCTTCCATTCTTCTTACTTATTCCAGCCAATGAAATCTATAAGTTCTGAGTTAAAGGAATCAAATGGTCTAGTTTCTAGAGAAATCAGTCGATGGTTCAAGATTATTAAGAACATAAATTCAGTATATGCTAGACCCAGTTTGTATTCTTACTTTCCCTAATATTTCCCCATTCTTTGAAGGCTCCACTCAATGTTTTAATATTTGGGGAAATATCTTGGTTTATCTATGAACTGATTTCATTGAATCTGGAAAGGGGATTTATCTCATTGAATTCTTACATTATATTGGAATAGCCATTCTAAAATTACAAATTGTAATTATCTTGGATCATGGGCTAATGTGCACATTGAACTGTGACATGATATAGGGCTCAAATTAATGAGGAACATAGGCCAGTGTTGGGAAAACTGATAGCATGCAAATTTCACTGTGCTTTTATTCATGAAGAAAAAGACATTTTATAAACCTATATAGAGATATAGGTATGCCATGTTTCTCCAAAAATAAGACCCTGTCTTATATTTTTTGCCACAAAAGAGGCACCAGGTCTTATTTTCAGGGGATGTCATCCACTGACTAACCTTACTTGAGCGCATCACCCCCAGCCCCCTTTTTGCTGTCAGAGGCCTTCAGAAACTTCTTCTTCTGCAACTGGCAAGGCTTTCCTGAAGGCCTCTGCAGCCAAAAACAGAGCTCCAAATTGATCTAGTGCATTGTTAACTGCTATATAGACCTTCAGGAAAGCTTTGCCAGCTTTGCTGGCTGCAGAAGAAATGGGCCGGCAAGGCAGGTGTCAGGGTGTTTGAGGTCTGGCTACTGTCCAAAGGTAAGTAGTAGGGCAGCCCCACACCCTCATCTCCACTCTAGTTTAATTTTTACCTGTGCACTCTGGAGTGGATGGGATCTTAATTAGGGCTTATTTTGGGGTAGGGCTCACGTGTAAAAATCAAGCTAGGACTTACTTTCAGGGTAGGTTGTATTTTCAGGAAAACAGGGTAGGCATGTGTACTTTTGTTTCCCTGTGTAATAATACTTTCATGTTTATTGTTTTTTATATGAGCAGTTGTACAGATTAATGAGATAATCACTTTAAAGACCTTCGACCACAAGAAACAGTAAAATGCTTAATAAACATAATTTTTATAGACCCTTCAATGCTGCACTTAAAGTTTCAAACAAGTTCTCCCAATCTGAGTGGATTAATCAGTTTGCTAACTCTGAGGAATCCTAAAACATTATAATCTGATTTTTATTTTAATACAGCTTGATTCAAAGATAAAAGCTATCCAGTTGTAGCAATTTTAGGACTAGTCTTTTTGTAAGCTGACTGCTTTTCTTTATTTGCAACTTTTCAATTGAAATAAATATAAAGCTGTATTATTTATTTATTAATTATATACCTCATTGTTTCTTGGGGGCTTCAGGGACATAAAATAATGAGCCTCAGGAATGTGGAAAAAGAATGTAGCTCTGCTTGGTCCCAATTAAAAAAAAAAACAAATTTCAAGCCCTACTGACTTACGAAAACATAGGAAATAGCAGTTGGTACTAAAAGCTGACAGTTTGGTAAAATCATAGAGCAATATACTGCATGTATGATTTAGAAGTGTTTCCGTTTGAAGAAAGATCTCCACAGGGCATTATATATTCTGTGGCTGAATAGTCTAAGAAATAAAAGTGTAATATTTTATTATTTGTTTACTTGGGCTTCCATTTAAATAATAAAACCTAGACCTGTGAGACAGACACTTATTGAACCTTTTTTTTTAAAAAAAATACCATTTTGTTGTTAAATTTACAAATGGATT
The DNA here is from genome assembly GCF_049901715.1 of Pseudonaja textilis. NCBI lineage: Eukaryota > Metazoa > Chordata > Lepidosauria > Squamata > Elapidae > Pseudonaja > Pseudonaja textilis. The sequence goes on along the minus strand of NC_141992.1, from coordinate 125,901,111 downwards.
ATTTGGATTAAAAACTGGGCAGGTCTAAATCAAATCCATATTATCCATTTGGGGGGATGTAATTTTTAAATCACTTGCAATTTTCTTACAATATTTGTAATCAATGGATTCTAATATAGATTTAAAACATAATTAAGTCTCATGCACTTTATTTTATCATAGATTCCCCAAATATCACCTGCTTTTGAAATGCTTATTAAGAAGAGGAGGAGGAGGAGGAGACTATAATTTAAATATTTGCTATTTCATATGTCATAATTGTGTCATTTATGACTCCCCTAACATTGATAATAAGCACTGATGCTTTAATTGTTTAAAACTGGCACAACTGAAAGAGATAGAATAAAACTGCCTCATATAAATTTTCTAAGTGTAAATATTGATTGCCTAAATGTTGATTTATGAGACAAGACTGAACATTTCTGCTTGGATCAAATTATACCTAACATTTCAACAAAATATTGAAATTTAACAAAAAGACCACATAAAAGCATTTGTGTCTAATGAAAACAATTTTCTGAAAGCTCTTGCATGGGTCAGCTGATCACATATTATAGTTTCTTGATTCAGTAGCTCAGATATGTTAGAAAAACATTACTTCTGATGTGAAACATGAAATAGCTTTATATCCTTAAGGTTTTTATGAACCTGAAAAAGATGTTGAAAAAGCTGAACCATTTTTTTTAGAAAGGACAATCTTGGGAGGAGGAAAAGAAACTAATAGAAGGATTTAACAGGTATTTTGATCTCATAAAGTAAGATTTGTATCATAATATAATTTAATAGAAATACAAAACCACATTGTCATTGCTCATATAGACTGGATACATATATTGAAGAAATGTGTATGCATTACACTAAATATATCAGTTTTTCAATTAAAACAGACAACCCAAAGGTGCTTTTTCAGGAGGCAACTGGACTTTTTGGTTTCTCTTTGAAGACATTTTGCTTCTCATCCAAGAAGCTTCTTCAGCTCTGACTGGATGATGAGGAATTTATATTCCTTTCAGACACCTGGTCAATTGCACTCTTTTGGAAAGTTGTTGAGGTCACCTGGAATTTACCTGGGTCCTCAGGGTCCCCTGAGTAGTGCAAATGTGTGTGGGACATTCCTTGAAATGCTGAAATGACTGTTTTGTGGAGCTGTGCTTTCTGCAGGATGTTTTCTCTACTGTAAACCCTTCACTGTTGAACATAGATGCAGGCTGTTGGGGATGAGTCTGTGTTGTCTGCAACTCAAACTGAAGCACAAATGGTTCCTGTAGTCTGCATTTTTTTTCCTGGAAATCTGTTCATACTCCCATACCATTTGAAGGGTGTGTTAGTATTCATTTACAACAGCTATGACTAGGTATAAAGCATCTTACTTTTGGAGAGACAGCACTATTATGTTGAATAGGAATCTCCAACTTTTTTCTTCTTCTTTTCAGCCAGCAGGAATACTTAATGGTTGAAAAAATTGTTTTAGGCCCTCAAATAAAATTGTTGTTTTAGGGCACAGTGGTTAGAGTGCAGTACTGCAAGGGTTCCTGGGCCTTTAAATGGTCCCTCAGTCTGGTTCAGTAGGAATCACAATCATGGGAAAGACTGCTGACCTGACAGTTGTGCAGAAAACCATCACTGACACCCTCCGTAAGGAGGGAAAGCCTCAAAAGGTAATTGCAAAAGAAGTTGGATGTTCCCAAAGTGCTGTATCAAAGCACATTAATAGAAAGTTATGTGGAAGGGTGGAAGAAAAAGGTGCACAAGTAGCAGGGATGACCGCAGTCTGGAGAGGATTGTCAGGAAAAGGCCATTCAAAAGTGTTGGGGACTTTCACAAGGAGTGGACTGAGGCTGGAGTCAGTGCATCAAGAGCCACCACACACAGACGGATCCTGGCAATGGGCTTCAAATGTCATATTCCTCTTGTCAAGCCTCTCCTGAACAATGTCAAAAGCATCTTACCTGGGCTAAAGAAAAACAGAACTGGTCTGTTGCTCAGTTTGTTGGTCTGTTGGTCCAACCTCCTCGTTTCTGATGAAAGCAACTTTTGTATCTCATTTGGAAACCAGAGTCTGGAGGAAGAATGGAGGGGCACACACTGCAAGATGCTTGAAGTCCAGTGTGAAGTTTCCACAGTCTGTGTTGTTTGGGGAGCCATGTCATCTGCTGATGTTGGTCCACTGTGCTTCATTAAGTCCAGGGTCAATGCAGCCGTCTACCAGGAGATTTTGGAGCACTTCATGCTTCCTTCCACAGATGAGCTTTATGGGGATGCTGACTTCAGTTTCCAGCAGGACTTGGCACCTGCCCACACTTCCAACAGCACCAAAACCTGGTTCAATGACTGTGGGATTACTGTGCTTGATTGGCCAGCAAACTTGCCTGACCTGAACCCTATAGAGAATCTATGGGGCATTGCCAAGAGAAAGATGAGAGACATGAGTCTGAACAATGCAGAAAAGCTGAAGGCTGCTATTGAAACACCCTGGTCTTTCATAATACCTCAGCAGTGCCACAGGCTGATAGCTTCCATGCCATGCCACACTGAGGCAGTAATTGCTGCAAAAGGGGCCCAAACCAAGTACTGAGTACATATGCATACTTATACTTTTCAGAGGTCCGATATTGTTCTATGTACAATCCTTGTTTTATTGATTGCATGTAATATTCTAATTTTCTGAGATTGTGGATTTGGGGTTTTCATGAGCTGTAAGCCATAATCATCACAATTATAACAAATCACGGTTTGAACTATCTTGCTTTGCATGTAATGAGTCTATCTCATATATTAGTTTCATCTTTTAAGTTGCATTTCTGAAATAAATGAACTTTTGCATGATATTCTAATTTTTTGAATTTCAACTGTATATCAAAGGTAGTTACAAAGACTCTGTGCATGACCTGCAATCCAATCAAAGCATCACTTTAGTGCTGGTAATCAGAATGATCCAATTCAATTCATTTGAAACATTCACATAAGTTCTCTTCCTCCAGTCTTCAATTTAAAATGTTAAAATGGATTGATTTCTGTAATCACTTGGTTTGATAAAGATAAAAAGGATCTTCTGTGCATTGATCAAGGCACTTTGACCACTCAGCATTAACAGATCAATCTGGTACACAGTCTGGGTTATCAGTTCAGAAAGATACCCCTCTGTAGCTCTACATAATTCTAAAAGTTATATTTTAAAACTATATTAAAGCCAGGAAATACAATCTGAAGATTTCTGACCTGGATATGTGGGGTAGAATTAGGATAACCATGTAACTGATGCTTTTAGTGGGAACACAGAGGTATGAACCCTCTGTATTTTCTTGATAGGAGTTAGGTCTTCTAGCATGTTTAAGTTAGAAGTGAGCAAGCTTTGATATACTAAAATAAACTGGGAATCAGTTTGGAACAGCAAAGACAGGTGTTTATGCTCTGCACAGGAGATAACACTGCTGAGTAAAGCCTTTCAAGTATATATTTGAGGAGTAGTGCTTGATCAGAGAAATTCCCTAGGCTCCCTGCTCATCCTCTTAGAGTGTAGCCAGACACATTCTACACATAAATGAATGACAATGATATTTGCTGCTGGTAAACATACAACCAAGGGAACAGCTTGATCACAGTAAGCACATTCTGAAAAGACAGGTTCATATTTTAGGTTAGTTATTATAAGTTCTGAATTTCTTTAAGCTGCCTATTCTTAAAGAATCAAAAAATAATAGTTGAAGATAACTCACCACTTACAACATGCCAATCATGTTCCAATTATAAACAAAATATAACCCTTTTAAGGAGAATGGAAGCCTCCCTTTATAACTAACTGTAGTTTCTTGTGAAGCCAGAACCATGAACTTTGATTGGTGCTAGTCAAGATCATTGGATGGTGTATACTCACTACTAAGACCTTTTAAAACTGATTTAGCATCTCTTCAGTATTTAGGCAATGGACAGAGTAATCAGTAATCAGATAAGCTTGTATAAGTATTCTTATTTTACTCATTAGTGTTAAAAGTTAAAAAAGAATGTGTTTAAATTGATTCAGTAGGCACTTAGTTTGTTTTAACTTTCCAAATCACATACTAACTGGTTTTTGGACTAAAGTAGAAAATGAATGATAAAATATTTGCAAGAACAGAATCCAATCCTGTTCTCATTACTTAATGTGATATGTTTGGGGAAATGTGCGTATGAATTCAAAGTCAAGAAGTTTAATTCTTTCATTAGAATTTAAATCCCTTATCATTTTTTAAAATAAATGGGATAATATAGTTTAGCTTTTTTTAAAGAAGAAAACTAAATTGACAGGTTCAGATATCATGTTGATCACTATGAATCCCAGAAAATAAAACTGGATGTGCAGTCACTGCTTATCCAGTTGTTTCTGCTGTTGATTTAAGATGACTCTTTCCATTGTCAGGATTGTATAGCCTGAATTTGAATTTGTACACTTCCATCTAATTTGAACCATTTTTTACTTTGTTATCTTGTGTGTGTGGTTTTAACCCACATATGTTAATTTCTTCATAAATAGGCAAATAGGGTGAGCATGAAGTATTTAACAGTCTTTAAATACTTCTTCATGTAGGGATAACACTCAAAGAATCTCTTCTACGAATAGAAGAGATAAAAATATACTGAGTAAATAGTTAAACATTCCCACTTCTGTCAAGACACTGTGATCAAAGCAGATGACAGACAACTGACTGCAACACATCATTCTGGTTTGAGACAGACCTGTCATTATTAAATCTAATAAATCCACTTGCTTCCTTTCTTGGAACTGTTTATGAATACCATGAAACATCAAAAAGGAAAAAAACAATTACTGAGCTGCCAAACTGTGTATAGAAGTTGAATTTTACAAGGAACAACTTAGAATCAGGTGTTGGCTGTAACAGCTGTATGGAAGATGTATAGAATAGAACTGGACTTTTTGTCCCAATATTAATCACAAAATATTAGCTGCAGATCATATTCTAACAATAAATGTACATATTAAATATTACAAGTATAGTTTGACTGAGTGCCTTTTAGACAGTTTAACTGGGTAAAATGCATAACAAAATATTGCATGGTCTTATCCCATCACACACACTTATATGTGCATGTATGCATGTGTTTCTTGTTTTTAGCTTTGTGTGATACAAAATGAAAATCTATCCTGACATCTTAAACTAATGGACTAAATTTGTGGGAGGAAAAACAGATGAGACTGATGAAAGTTATAAACAAGTGCTGTCCATCTTCACTTCAGCCACCTTTGTTGTTCTTTTTTATTGACGAGTAAACGTCACTGAACCGTTACTTTCAGCTTTTATATTGCATAACACAACCTGTCTTATGTCCATCCCCAATTGCTGGACTGTGACCTGTATTGTAAATATATTTTATCTTCCTTACAAAAGACATTCTTCAATGAAGTCAAACTTATTATCAAGTTAGTATGAACTAGGAGAAATATTTAAATCAATTGAAATATTAGGAAGAATTTAGATATAATTTCAGTATATGGATCTTTTGGTTAAATCACTTTGATGAGCTGATAGTATGCTTATCAATGTGGATAGAAAAAGTCATGCAAATACCTAGCAAAACAGATTTTCCCCTTCTATTTTGAAGGATTAAAGGTATCATACTTTAAGGAAGATTTACATACATCTGGGGCAGAAAGCAAGAGTTGAATGCAAGATTGCACAATGATTAAATGGAGCATACATATTAAATTATTCCCAATATAGCTGATGGGAATGTCTATATCCATTGTGCACTATCCAGGATTTCCTGCAACATTAGAGTAGCCAATGAAAACTTACTTGTCAGGATTGAGCCTCATTAAACAATTCAGCAGCTTCAAGAGAAAAAAAAACTTTTTCACATGATTGCCAATAAACATATAGATAGTCTTAGACTTGCAAACACAATAGGAACTGGATTTCTTAAGTGATATGATTATTAAGTGATGCATCATGTAACCACACCCAATTTTACAACCTTTCTTTTGGCTTGGTGGTTAACAGAGATATTTTGAAACTTTGATTTGTAACCTTCCCTGCAAGCTTCCATTTTTCCAGCCCTCGAAGGTAAACCAGGAAATGGGACTAGATGAAACTAATTCTATTTTATTGTAAAGCAATATGAACAGAATTGTTTAAGTCTGGAAGTAAAACTTTCAGCCTGCCATTTTTAACTGCCTGATCCATTAAGACAGGTTCTTTCTGTGACTATTAAATAATTGCAGAAATAAATGCCCCTCTTATTTGTTTGTTTCCTAGCCAGCATCTCTCCTCTTTTTTCCAAGGCCACTAATGGATTCCATTATACCCACCAACTTTGCTTGTTGGAAACTATCTGGGAAAGTTGCAAATAGTGTTCATATGATTACAGCACAGACATATCCAATAGTTGGCAAGTATGCAAATCATAATCCCATGATTATAGTGATTTTGCAACAGGTGTGCATGCACCAGTCACAAGTTCCTTTTTTCAGCATCATAACTTCAAATGGTTGCTAAATACATTTGAGGATTGCATTTATGGAATTTCCTGGTCCCTTTAACCCAGATGGCTAATATAGATGAAAGTTCAATTTAAAAAAAAGTTTTTAGCTGCATTGTTCCTTTACATGGAGGCCCTGACACAAGAAATGAAGTTACTGCATTTGTTGAGATAAGCTTGGACACATAAATACTAGGTAAAGGTCAGGTTTAGGCTTCAATTTGTTGCAATCACTTTCAACTATTAGACTGATTTTTCTACCAGTATCGATCTTATAAGCACTGGACATTCCCTTGGTGTGTATTATTTCAGCCAATACTTCTTTGTGTGGTTTCCCTTGTCCACGTCTATTCAGCCTATGAAAAAAAATATTCTTCAGACTCACAATCCTTTAGCATTTATTTACATATTTCTTATTTGGATTTTTGTACTCTGGCACTTTTTAGGCATGTGGTTATACTTTTATATTATATATTAGCATTTGCTAATTTCTACAAATATGTAGGATATTCTTTATAATTATGCTTCCCATTGCCTTGTTTAAATATACCTTTTCCTATTTCCAAGCTTTTTTCCTTGCTGTTTCCTGCTGTTTCTGACTAGAGTTAGCTGAGGTTCTGCCAATATCAGAATAATATCATTGCTATCCCATATCTTTGAATTGCAAGTGAATAATTTTTGCTGCAATAGCATTTTCTAGAGACAGGTTCACCTAAGTAAGCACTCTTGCTCTTTTTCTTATGCCCCAATTTGATCTTTGATCAAAAATTCTGTCAAAATACCAAAGTCACAAGACTTACTCCTGACTTTCAGACTTATTATAGATTCTCCAATTGTTTCAATCTTCTTCCATAGGGAGTGATCTGAAGAAATATTTATAATGTTACATTTTTCATGGCACACAGTAGGCCAGCTTCCAATTTCCGCTGTATGGCTTTAAATTTATTTCTTCATCTGTGAAAGTTAATATATTGTATACATTGGATCAGAGGTGGTATTTAGCAGATTCTGACCAGTTCCGGAGAATTGGTAGTGGAAATTTTAAGTAGTTCGGAGAACCAGCAAATATCACCTCTGACTGGAGAATTTACAATATCCTTCCCCTGCCATGCCCACCAAGCCGTTCCCACAGAACTGATAATTATTTTTTTTAATCCCATCACTACATTGGATGTAAATGTATAATATATTTCAGGGTACAATATCTGGGTATTTGTGGGCCTCTTTGCATGTAGTTGTCTTTGACAAGACTACCTTTCTCCGGGTTCCATCAATTAAATGATTCCATCTTAATCAATGCCTGTTTCATGGAGAAACCTCTGCCTTGAAATGTCATCTGTGCTGCATAAGGATTCATCTTTATTTCTGATACAATGTGTTCTTTATTTAGGAGGACTGGTGACAATGAGATAATATGTAAACTGATTGATCTTGTTAAGATCAGTTGGGACTTGGCTCCGGCCTGGAACACTGCAAGGAACACATTACTTCTCCCATTAAGTTCAACTTTTGCTAAATATCAATTCCCTTATATTATATATATATCAATCCGTCATCCTCCACTTACAAACAAACAACCTACTCTCTAATAAACAATTTGGTTTTAGGAAAAAAACTATCATGTAATCTGCAACTCTTACACTGCAAAAACATATGGACTACATGACTCTATCAGGACAAAGCAATAGACGCAATCTACATAGACTTCTGTAAAGCCTTTGATTCAGTGGTACATGACAAACTACTCCTAAAACTAAAATCTTATGGTATCTCTGGACACCTGAATTATTGGATAGAAGCATTCCTGTCAAACAGACAACAACTGGTCAAAATTGGGAGCGTCCTATCAAATTCTGTACCTGTCAACAGTGGTGTCCCCCAAGGCAGTGTTCTAGGACCAACTCTTTTCATACTCTACATAAATGACTTCTGTGATCATATCAAGAGCAACTGCATTCTCTTCGCTGATGATGTAAAGCTATTCAACACCACAGACAATACTGCTACCCTTCAAAAAGACCTTGACTATGTATCAGAATGGTCAAATAAATGGCAACTTCAAATCTCAACAAATAAATGCTCTGTCTTACATATTGGCAAAAAAATAATAATCAGATAATAAAATACAGGCTGAATAGTCAAGACCTTGTTGATGATCCAAACTCTGTCAAGGATCCTGGAGTACTCATCTCAAATGACCTAAGTGCTAGAGCCCACTGTAACTACATAGCCAAAAAGGTTTTAAGAGTTGTTAACTTAATCTTATGTAGCTTTTTCTCTGGTGATATTACACTACTAACTAGAGCATACAAAACATTTTCCAGATCAATACTCGAATACAGCTCATCAGTCTGGAACCCACATTATGGATCTGATATTAACACAGTTGAGAAAGTCCAGAAATATTTCACAAGAAGAGTTCTCCACTCCTCTATTCATTGCAGAATACCTTATGCCACCAGACTTGGAATTCTAGACCTAGAAAACTAGAACTACGCTGCCTTCGGTCCGATCTAAGTATAGCGTATAAAATAATATATTGCAATGTCCTACCCATCAATGTATACTTCAGCTTCAACCATAACAACACAAGAGCAAACAATAAATACAAACTCAAGGTTAATTGCACCAAACTTGATTGCAGGAAATACGACTTCAGCAACAGAGTGGTCAATGTCTGAAATACTCTACCTGACTCTGTGGTTTTTTTCCCCAAACCCCAAAAACTTTAACCTTAGACTGTCTACTGATGACCTCACCCCTTTCCTAAGAGGTCTGTAGGGGGTGTGCATAAGTGCACCAATGTGCCTACCATCCCTGTCCTATTGTTTCTTTTATATATTTTTTATTTTTCTTATATGGATCCATGTATTCATAACTATGTTTTTACTTATACCTATTATCTTGTAAGCAATTGACAAATAATAATAATAATATCTGTGGTGACATGGATTTCCTCTTTCAAAATCATCGTCTTTCAAAATAGACACTGAGGACAAACACCCAGTTGGCTAGAAATAAAATGCTGAAGTCCCAGTCAGGCTTTTTAATACAACACACACACACACACACACACACACACACACACACACACACACCACTAACACTAAGGTAGCAAACTAAGTAATGTATCAATTTTTGATCAATTTTTGATATCTTTTGATTTGCATAGCATTTTGATATGGAGCTCAGACACCAAAGTTATTTCAAGGTAATATCTTCGAGTGAAATATTAAGAGAGACCTGCTCGTTTGAAGATGAAAAACATTGGAGAGTCTGTATTTACATATACATTGCACTTCAAACGCTCAGAAGGAAAATGTTCTTAATGTGTGAGATGTAAATATCCTTCTCACTAACTGGCTTAGATATGCCCTCTCGTCTATGCTAATACCAGAAGATCAATTTGGCTTTCATCCTTGAAACAGTAATGTCATTAGTGGCATAGAAACACGCTTGCGGAAGTTGGATGAAACTCATCTGTATCTGCTGTCTAAAGAGTCAGGGGAATGTTTAAATCCAGGAAAATAAATTCTCTTACACCATGGTGCTATTAATCTACCTAAGAGAGAACACCAAATGTCTTGGGAAATAGCGCTCAAAAAAGCAGAACAAGAAGGTTGTCTAGTAAATTCTTGACAGCAGAGTTATAAAAACATCTGCTTCCACTAGTGGAACTCTTCTGGGCCTTATGGGCATGTAATTCACCTCACACTGACAGAAAAGGCAAAATGCCTATTGACTTTATTGGATCTGGACTGTACTCAGTATGAATCATAGATCTAAGGAGAACCCTAGAAATAAAGAGAAAATTCCTGTTACTGTGAACAATTAATCAATGGAACAGCTTACCTCTGGAAGTTGTGGGTGTTCCATCATCAGAGGTTTTCAAGAAGACAGTCATTTGTCCAGAATGGTATAGAGCAGGGGGATGGTCTGGAAGACCTCCAAGGTGCCTTCCAACTCTATGTTCTATGTCACATTATATAAGCCTTCCTTCCTTCCCTTCTTCCCTCCTATCCAAATCCACCTGCATTCAAGAACACATTTTTTTAAAAAAATAAATCTATATATTTTAGTTTACTAAAGTATACCAAAATATAGTATTACTTAAATTTTGACCCCTTCTGAGTCCAAATGGGTACTTAAAATAGATATAGAAACAAGCACCCATTACATTGAGTACATGCCTTATGAACTAGTCAGAAAAAGATGAAATAAAGTGAGGAGAAGTGAGGTGAGGTAAGTTAAGGTTAAAAAAAAAAAAAGAGGAAAGCTTTAGATTGACTTTTAATGTGTGACTCGTGCCTAATTTTTCCTTGTCTAAGAAATAGAGAACAACATAAACCATTTTGTGTGCAGCTATACCTCTTTCTCTTATTGAATAAAACAAAGATAAAGACAGCAACTGTTGACAACTGCCCTTACAAAGAGGACTTTGGCTATGTGTTACCAGCTGCCTCTATTTTTCAGCTTGTGACTGAGTCCACTGAATACATTTTGCTCATCGTTATAAAAATTCAGCTGACCTTAGAAGTTGGCAAATGACTAGTAAACACCTGACTTTTTGCTGGTATACCTATATAAGTATTCAGGGAATCTAGTAGTCCAGTCCAAATCTGGTAGCCTAACTTCTATAGTTCTGAGAAATAACTGAAAATAGTATACCTAGTTTTCCAATACTGTAACATCCAATTTGAAGAACTTCATATACTTAGAGATCAAGCTCTCATTTCTCTCTTTCTGGGCATTGAAGAAAACCTGTTACAACATATCTGTTTTATGCTTTGATTTATTTGATACTGTGTTCATTTTTAAAATATTCAGTCGTATTCTTTCCTAGTTATTCATTTTCTCATCTTTTCATCTACTGATTTGATTCTTCAGTTTTAACTTGACTGTTGAGGGTTGACTGATGTGGCTTCTTAATACACAGACACAGACACACACACACAGGTTGTGGCTTGTCAAATAGGTTGTAGGCAATACTATGTACATGCATTGCCATTTTTAGATTTATTTTGTCCTCAAATATAGTCCAGTTACCATTAAAAGTAATTCAGAAGCAGGACAATGGTTCTGTTGATTCCAGAAACTAAAAAAAAACATTCAAAGCAATTACCTGGTATTTCTTTAATATGTGATGATGCTCTCATGATGAAAAAAAAGTAAATTGATAATGATAAAAATAGTGAGATTGCAAAACAAGATGAATATCTCACATAGAGTTTGTTGTCTTTATGACTATTTATCAAAATATTTGGACAAAATTTTCTGCTGTAAGTCCTTTCTTTTTCAATTTGTCTACTAAATCACAGCTGCAATACACTGTTTTCAATTTTGTAGCCAAAAGAGCTGGCAATTCAAGTCTTCCTGGCCTGTTATATAAAGTTCATGTTATATAAAGTTTTTGGAAGACAATGGTTTTGAAAAATTACAGGATGCTAACAGAAAATTCACATTTTTCACTGCTGATTTTTTAAAAGTATGTTTCAAGTTTTGCAGTAAACTTGTGTTATAATCTTCTGTTTCTTCCACCAAAGAAGCAGGATGACTGCTGACATACTGCGAAAAATAACTGAAATTAGTTCTGGCAACTTGACTGATTTTGAACTATCTGCTACATACTCCTTGCAAAGCTAATCATTCTGAAGAGAATCTGTCAGAGAATCTGTTTTGGTTTGCATTATTTGCTTATCTCTTTGACATTGAGAAATTTGTGAAATACCATAGGTATATAGTGGAACCTAGAAGCAGGGCAGTTCTCTGAAATTTGAGTTTGCTTTGGGATGATTCAGTCTAACATTTATAAAGCTGATCTTCTCTTTCCAGTCAAACATAAAAATAGTCCCTTAATCCTAGACATAAGAATTAAGAATTCTTAGCAACTTAATTCATCTTCCAAGTCCATGATAATAACTTCCATAAATTCTTTATAAAGGCATGAAGCAGAATCCACACTGATTCAAAATGACATTGTCTCAAAATGTCAGAAAATGACACAAGTGCATTATTCATGTCATTTGCACACAAATGCCATGGCATACATGATGCCACTTCAATCCTCTCTCTGCCTCTTGTGACCCTTGATATTTGCAAAAGGATTCATATGCATAAAGATATTCAAAAGATTAATGTGCAATAATTATATATAAAATCAACATGATCTATGAAATTAAATGGAAATGTGTTGCTAGGGTTGCATTGTTGCAATTTTACAAAAAAAAAAAAAATTGAGGGGGAATCTCATAAATTGGAAGGATTTAGGAAGCTTTATGTTCATTTGTTCCTAAGACTTCAACTTTATAATTTTAGCTTTAAACAGAGTAAAAATTAAATTCAAGCTTGACGATTATATATCTGAATGCCAAGTTTTACCAAACACGGATTAATTTATCAGAGGCTAATTTATATGATATAACACAATTGGAATAAGTCCATTCATTTATTGTGAAATAAGTCTCAGACCAAACTTTTGTGTATTATTATTTTGTTGCACTTCTTCAAAAAAAAATGTTAGCATATTAACTTGAATTTGTATTGCTGTCTTAGATTGTAATTGCTTTTTCAAGCTCTCAGATATATCATTACATGGCCAGATGCAATCAATTCTTATTTGTTATTGAACAGAATTTCTTCATATAAAATATAATATTCTTTCCTGATTGGATGGATATAACCGTGAACTTAATTCTGAAGGTAAAATAAGCTCCAGAGAGAAAAACATACCAAGATGTTACTGTCTAAGAAGAACAGTGGCACTATATTAATTTAAAGATAGAATGACTTTTGAAAGTATTTGTCATGCATAATTTTCAATCTCTTGAAGTATTCAAGAATAAATATTTAAGTTTATGAATATTCAGTATAACTTTGTTCCAAAGCAAGTATGCTTAGGATTTCACTACCTTCTACTTTTAAATATTAAACATAACGCTATGACTTTTTGAGAATAGCAAACATTTGGTTTTGTTTGCATGACACAAAAATCTAGGTTAATTTTAATTATATTTTTTGTATAATTTTGGGTGCAGATCTAGTTTGATTAATTTATGGTTTTCTGAAGTCAACTGAGATAATTTAATAAACTGTTTAAGAAGCCTAAGATTAGTATGTTATGTGAATCCTGCCATTAGCCATAATTCTGCCATAATAATGTAACCTGTTCCAATGTTACCTTAAGAAATTTAGAAGGAGACAGATTTTCATTTTTGCATTCTTAATGTTTGAAAGTTAGATCCATTTTCTTCTCTTTTGAAATTAAAATAAAACATTTATGTGATAAGTAGAATAACCTGTTGAAAGAGGCACTGTCATGCTTTTCTAAAATGTACATGGGCATTTTCAGATTATTTGTTTTTAGCTTGTCTCTTTAAGAAAATTTGCCAGAAACACAATTGCTCAAAAACCAGTGGTGCTTTTCAATAATAGGAAACTGGACTTACGAAACGTGGATCTATCTACTTTGGAATTGGCTGAACTTGCCCACATTGTATAAGCATAGGTCTACTAGCTGTGAATGTTCTTTAATCCTCAGCTATCATAGGATTTATATTAACTCATATTTTCTCTCATAGCTATTAAAGCAAATCCTAATTTCTCTACCATTTCTAATCTGATCAGTTTTAGAGACAGCTTTTTGTATCATGGTAACATCCATGTTATTTACATGTCTTTTATTTCTGGCTACCCTTGAGAAACATCCAAAATTTGCGGTTGGTGCAAAATTTAGTATATTAGTACATATCCTAAATATTTGTATTAACTGGTACAAGAAGAAATGACCGTGTGATGTCTGAATGGAAATATTTTACTGTCTGCCACAGTTTCACAGTTAGCTGAATTGATGTCTGACTACCTGAGAGATTGACTCCTCTGTTACAAATCAGTTCAGCCAGAAAAATGTGTAAGAATGGGTTTTTGAGGTAGTTCCTGAGAGTTGTATTTGGTTCCCATTCTCTCTAGATTTATAAAAAGTGAATCATATGGCAGCTATTGTCTATGGAGATATTCAGTCATCCCGGTCATGGCTGTCCCGAATGTGCTTTTCCAAGAGGCAACTGGACTTTCTGTTTTTTTCTTTGAAGACATTTTGTTTCTCTTCCAAGAAGCTTCTTCAGCTCATCTTATTGGATGACAAGAGAAAAACTAAAGAAAAGAAAAAATAGAAAGTCCAGTTGCTTCTTGAAAAAGTAGCTTTGGGATATGGCAACTATTCTCACTTTTTAGGATTCCATTTTCCATGCCTGTTCCTTGTTAATCCAAAGAGATACAAGTAGGCTTCTGCATATACAGGCATGTACATATGTAATTAAGTCCAAACAATAAACTGTCTCTCTCTCCCTCTCTACCCCACTCCATATCTCCCTCTCCCCTTTTCTCCTTTCCCTCTCCCTTTTTCTCTTCCTCTTCCCTTGGATGGGTAAATGTACTACATTTTGAGTAGCAGCTACAGACAAATAGGCAGAAGTCAAATAGCACAGCCAAAATTAGCAGCTGTCTGCCAGAGAAGAGCTGTGCCAGTGGAATGTTTGCTTATGTTAGCAGAAGCAGGAAAACACACCTGAGTAGATAAAATGGTTCAAGCAAACCAGAGGACCAAAATGTTAAATCTTCATTAGTTGAATGAAGCTTGGGGACTTTCCATAGATTTTTAAAGCAATGCATGTTACTTAGTTATTTTAATTGGGATGTTTTCAGTAGATGGCAGCTGTATGGAACATATTACTGAGATGCAAAACCACTGCAATATGTGAAAAGTTGAATGTTTTGGAAAGTGAAAAGTGGGTGAGTTTGTTTTATTTTCACAAATTTAGAATTGTTTTTTGTTGTTTACTTTTCCATCTCATTGTCCTCATTAGGGAAGTTTTTGATCTTGCTAGTAGTTATCTTCAACCAAGAAAACAAACCCTTGGTTTATTAAATAACTCAAACCAGAACTCTCACCTGAAACACATAGGACCGAACTATCCTATCTTATTCATACAGCATTCAAAGAACCAGCTTTCTGTGGTAGGCTGTAATGATAGAGAAGATGGAAGGAAAAAGAAGAGGAAGACCAAGCTGTGTGAATTCAGTTACAATAATGCAGTGTTGTAAGACTTGAAATACACAGATTGTCATGGAGAACATATATGTGATCACTAGCAGTCAACAGTGACTTGATGACATGTAATCAATAATAATGTTGTCTTGTAACCCACAACACACCTCACCGCATGAAAAACCACACACATTCTGAGTAGTGGCAGACTATGCTGCCTCCAACTCAAGACTTTGTCCAAGATAGAGGGAGAAATCTCAGCCATTTAAAAACAACAAGAAGCAAACACATTAAAAAAAAAACTTGTTCATTGCAATGTAGAATCACAACTTTTTAAAATGATCAGACTCTTGGAATAACAATCACAATTTCTGAAATCTTAGAAAGGGGCTTGAAATACATTTTGCTCTTACATTTTCTTTTTGAGTAGGGCTATCAGCTCCAATCACCAGCATCTTGTCTTTAAAAACAAAAAATAAAAAAAAAGTTGTGAGGATTTTGCAAATAGTTGAAAAAGAAGAAACTTCAAAGAAAACTAGTGGAAATGAAAAAAAAAAGAATAAAAGCAGATATGGAAATGCAAATTAATATATGCAGATACAGTTACAAAGATCTTTTTCAACTAATCATTCATTCAAATCTGATTGTTCTGCTAGAATATTTGCCCGCCCATACAGAAACACAGCAATTTTATTTGCTTTATTTGTATAATTGTTGTTATTTTCCTAGGAACAAAGGATATGTGCAAATTAAGAACATGTGCAACTAATTGCTGGAATTTATTCAAGTTCATTACTTTGAGTGGCAATTTGTTTTCCTATGCACTGCATTTATTAAAAGGTACCTTGCTTTTTAAATGTTGCTTCAGCATAAAGTATCCATAATACAATGACAGTTGTGCTGTCCTGGAAATCAACTTAATTCATTGCTAATTATAATTTCCTTTTTTAATGGATATTTATTGTTCCTGATATGCCTGTATTCAGGAGATACCTATTCCATCAGGAACACTAAAAGAAAAGCGATCAGGAAATGCTAAGATATGCAAGTAATTAGACTGAGTGTTCAAAGTATTCCACTGAAATAAGTGATTTGCAGATAGTGATGAAACAAAAGGAAAGACGTTGAGGGTGATGACAGAAGGGTTCATAATGATTGCTTTTGAATTAGTAAACCAATATATTGTGATGTTTGAAGCTGAGGGCCACATGGGGAAAAAAAAGATGGCATAACTTTCTCAAACTAAGGCGAGAATGAAAATTATCCCATAAACTCTAGAAAGATGAAAAGGTGAGGCTGTAGGACTAATAAATCAATAAGAAAATTAGGATGCTCTTATTTAAGATCAAAAGGCAAATGACCCGGACTTCCGGTTTGAGCTTCTTCGGTGACAGACCGAAACCTCATCTTTGTGAGGCTTCGATCTGTGTTCACGACTGGAGCATCCTGAGTCAGCTGGTTTCAGGGCTAAGCCACCCTATAGAGGTGGTGAAGAGGGGGGAGACTGCCTTCAGGGTTGGGGAGAGCCACATCCCTCCTCCCCAGCTGGCCTTTACTCCCTTTCCCGAAGGCGGTTGTAGCGGTGGTCAGAAATGGCCACCACAAAGAAGAACTTGACTGGAAAAGAATGTGCAGGAGGAAGATAAGAAGAGAAAGTTTTGGTTGACCAGGTCAAACAGCAAAAGCAACAAATAAGGTACCCTGGAATTTAAACTATTAAAAAAAAACAATAACATTGTTCCCTAAGAAGATTTTTAAGCTGCAAAGGAGAGAGAAAAGGGGAAAGATTTGGGTTTTCTTTCTCCTTTTCCTATACTGACAGCTAAGAGACTTAGCTAAGACAGCTAAGAGACTTAGCTAAGAGACTTTTTTCAAGAAACTTGAAAAAAAATCCACTTTGACATTAATAGGCATTTAATGCTGAAAATAAAAAGTCAAAGGGATAATAAAGATTTCTGGATAATCAATTAAAACAATTTTAATTGTTTTCTATGTTTTTCTTTCTATTTTCTTCTTCCTTTCTTCTTTTTCTCTCTTTCATTTATGTATGTGTTGTTGATTTGTTTTAATTGTAAAATCAATAAAATTTATTTAAAAAAAAGATTTCTGGATAATCAAAAAATTTTGAAAACAGGAAAGGAGAGAAAAAGAATAAAAGGGCAGGATGTGGAAGGGAGGAGACTGCCTGGAATTAAAAAGAACTTACAGCAAAATCTCAACAAGACTTCCAAAAGATACATTCCAACTGAAATATCGCAACAAAAACCCCAGGAAGAGAAAGTGGAAAAAGAAACAAGAAGATATAACTCGGGACTATTTGGATTACTTGATGATTTCTGGATTTTTGGTTATTGTATTTGAATGACTAAAATCAATTGGGTGGTTGTTTAAAACTGTTTAAAATGGCTCCACTTTTAGAAGAACTGAAAATGGAACTTAAAAACTACAAAGAAGATGCACAAGAAGGGAGAGGTTCTTTTGGCTTCGTATTTCAGTTTTTAGAAATGGAGATTTGGAATTATGAGAAACAACATGAAATGCTTGCAGAACAAGAAGATTGTGACAAAGAAGAAGCCATCTTTAATGAACAAGGAATCTTAGATGGGCGAGAAAAAGGAGAGTGGGGAAAGAGAATGGAAAGTTTAAGATTGGGAAAAACAACTCCCCCCCCAAAATAGAGTAAAAAATAAGTATAAAATCAGAAAGCAACAGAAGAGAGAAATGCAGAAGAGAGAATTAGAAGTAGAGAGACAAGGGGGTAAAAGGGGGAGGGAGAAGATGAGAGGGAAGAAAGAAAGGAAAAGAAGTTATAAAGGACAGGAACAAAATATAGAGAAACAGGGCCTATTTAGAGATAATGGGTGAAAATTTAATGGAAAAAGGGATTCTGCAAAGGTACATAAGATATTATTGTTATATTAGAAACAGAAATAATTTTAGAAAATAAGAAGCAATGTATGATTAAAATGTTTGATAAAATAGCTATCGTAATTCAGTGGAATGCTTGCCGATAAATAAATGTAACAAAATGAATATTTAATCATTTACAAAACATATGTGAAGAGAAATAAGGGAAAAAATAATTATGGAGATTATATGTGTCTTTAAGGAAGTATGATATTTAATTGAAAAGAAGTGTTAAAGATGTTAAGATTTTAATGATTATTAATGATAGAACTGGACTGAAATGGAATGAGGGTTTATAATTACATATATTTATAATCCCTTTTTTTTAAAAGAATATAGTGTGTATTATAAGAATGTACCAAGCAGAATTCGATTGGAAGTTATGTATTATGTATTATATTGAAGGTATATATTGGTATATATATTGAAGTTTATATAAGAGTTGAATGGATGTAATTAAAATATATAAAGGTGTCATACTCCAATTAGTAACTACAGGAGAAAGTCTGTTTAATGAGAAAAGATAATATGAGATTGAAACAGAACAGACAAAAGTATAAATAAAATGATTTGAATTGAGATGAGATAATCAAAATAAAATTGAGAAAATTAAAAGAGGGGAAAAACTATATAGAAAATGTAGAATAGTATAAGATATGGAATAGAACACAAAAAGGAGCATGAAATTGAGTTTTGTGTCTTTATAAAGAAGTTCAACCTGGTACCATGCTATTTTCAAAAAAGATGTTTTACTTGTATTTTGTTTGCGTGAAAACCCAAATAAAGCTTTATTTTTTAAAAAAGGCAAATGACCCTTTGGGTCAAATTACACTGAACAGTCAAAAGCATGAATTCAGGAGAGGTGTGAGTGAAATACTGAAATTTGAAAAATGCTGCTGGTAAAGACTTTTTAAAACCCACAAAATACTGTTGCTTTGTCATGTATCTGTATTCAATCATATGCCTTACATATTCTCTCTCTCTCTCTCTCTTTCTCCATCCCTCTCTTCTAAAACAGAAACAGTAAAGTTTGAGCTAGTCTTCTGGTGAAGAACATTTCCCAGCTTGAAAGCAAACACCCATATTTCATATTTCATACGATTCAATATATTTCAACAAATAAAATGCTTTTCGTCTTCCTAGTAGTTTCATTTTGGAAATTCTTGATGGAATTAATTACAAATCTTCTGAAGTGGTTTTACAGTATAACTATTCACCAGCTACTTTGATTTTCTTTTGAAGACTTCACACTATATAGTTTTCCCCCCTTTAATTTCTTTCCTTTTTTAAGAAAACCATTGACATATCATGGGTGTTTAATAATTCACTCCATGATGAACAACTTGTTTTGAGAGATTTCAATGAATCAGCCTCATTGAGCAACAAGAGTAAAAAAAAGTAACATCACATACATACATACATACATACATACATACATACATACATACTTCTTTCATTACCTGTTATTATATGTGTACAGATTGGTGTACAGACAGATAGTCAGTTTGTTTTATACCATTATTGGTCTTCTTTCTATGCTCCAAATTAGGATGGTAGTTCTCATTTTTCTAATGCAAAACACTGAAAGTCATAAGAAAACTGGAAACATTTTAGCAGTCATGTTTTTTCCTTTGCAATGATATCAAATATTGGGATACAGATATGTATGGTAGTACTGAAAGATGTCATTATCATGTACCCCATTAAGCTTGCAGCAGATTCCATCATCAGCTAAAACTATTTCTTCTTCCTCTTCCTCCCCTCTCTCTCCCTCCTCCCATCTTCCTCTCCTGCTGACTGCCTAAGTATTGTTCTTTTGCTTTTACTATTTGATCACAAATAATATCATGGGGACTGCATGAAACCAGGCAGGGCCTATATATGGCTGCATGTCCCACCAGGATCTTTTAAAGCCACTGCAGCAGGTAGAAAATATTGTGTGTGAATATTAAATTCTTACTGCGTATTCCTCATTGTCTATTTATCCCATTTAACTTCATATTACTTATATGTGCAGCAAATGCATAAACCTACCTTATATTCATTTTGTAAGCAGAACTATAAATTGTTGTTTTCAGACAAGTCTCATTTGCAATTTTTATAATTGAAAACATAGAGATAATCCCCAATTTATAACCATAAGTGGGATTGGAATTTAAATGATAAGTGATTAGGAGTTTAAATGAGTTTTAACATATTTTGAATATTTTTGCTATAGTTTTAAGGAAGTCAGCTGTTGCAAAGCAAATCCAGTTTCCCAAACTGATTGTTTGTTGGAAAACATCTAGAAAAGTCACAAATTATGAGCACATGACTGCAGGACACATTCATAAATTAGAGACAGATGCCAAGTGTCTAAATTGTAATCATGTAAGCACAGGGATGGTGCAACTGTCATAACTTTGAAGACAATCATGAATAATATTTTCCAAGGCTACTGTAAATTTGAACTATCATTAAACAATACTTCCCCATTTAACCAGAAATAAAGGAAATTAAACACAGATTCCGATTATTCTAATAATTCACTGATTTATCCTTCAGCTTTCAACTTAGAAGTATCAACTTTAATTTTAAGTTCCTCCATCTCAACTTTATCCTTGAAACTAAATGCCGCACAGTGGGCTTAGGCACACCACAAACATAATGTAGAGGTTTTGGGACAACACACAAGCAGTACATCTTTGCTATTCACAATAGCTCCCATCTGAGCTTGAGGAAAGGTCACCATTGATTTAAAAATCATATCAACTTTATTAAATTGATTTCTCAAAGCAATTGTGTCTTTTTAAAAACATTCTATAAAAGCTTCTAACTTAGTCCAGAGTGCTGCAATCAAGACGGATTTCATATAGACAGAGCAGAATTCCCTGGTTTGATATGGTTCATTTTATGAATCATATATTTTTCATTTTCCTTCCAAACACTTTTTTTTAGTCACTAAGTGTGACTGGGCATGTGAATCAATATATATTATAAAAAACCTTCAGTAAGAAAATGGTACAAACTTTATTTCCAAGTAAGGCAAAGACTATGATGAAGAAATCAAAAGTTTCTTGCCTATTTTCATTTTTCTTTACAATTCACAAGAGTGCATCCTTGATTTTGATTGGACCATTCACAATCTTAGATAGCCACAAAATAGGTCTGGAGCCCTTCAGATATAGTTATCTCAGACTGATCGTATCAAAACTCAGATAACTATATATCACTGAGCAACAAAAGATGGTTGGTTGGTTGGTTGGATGGTTGGATGGTTGGATGGTTGGATGGTTGGATAGTTGGTTGGATGGTTGGATAGTTGGTTGGATGGTTGGATGGTTGGTTGGTTTGCATCCCATCTTTATTGTTTTTACAAAAAACCCAAGGCAATGAATATATCCAACAGAGCTTCCTTCTCTTACTTTCCCCATAACAATAACCCTATGAGATGATTTGGGTATGAAGAAAGTGTATGGCTCAAAGTCACCTAGCAAGCTTTTATGTCTAAGGGAAGTCTTGAAGTCAGGGTCTTCTAATCTGGTACCTTAACCATTGGACCAAACTGACTCTCTTTATGTTAATCTTATGACCCTTGAACTGAAAGAAACTAGGAATGGTATGAATTAACAGAAATCATGATAATTAAAATATGCATGCCCAAACTTGTGCTAAAAGACTAAAGGAATAACAGTTAAGAAATGCTAATATATTCTCATCTAATGTTGGTATTATTGTATATGGTATTATACCTCTAGTCTGAATTTTGGCCATATTTTAGAAGAAGCTGAATATGAACTTTCTAGCATATCAATTATTATGCATTTTCTAAAAAAAATCTACAAAAGGCTCTCAAGGATGAGAAAGTTCACTTTCCTAATATATTACACAAAATAATTCAATTATCAGTCAGCTAGAATGGGTCAGTGAGATGAACAACATAATCCAGTCAGTCTGATTTCTCAAATTGTGCTGGTAGCGTTAAGATAGTGACTTAATGAATCCCAGTGAATTTTGTTAAATATTTGCCAATGTTTCAACTTCCGTTGATTTGTATTTATTAAACATATTACGTGGGACGTAGGATGCTTCAGGCTGACTGGCTTTCAAAGTTTGCTCTACACGTGTGACAATAAATAAAATACCAAACATTTCCAGAATTCTACAGAAGGCAATAAGGCATCAAAGTAGAAATTAAGAGCTCAAAACCCCAGATTATGAGAGAAGAATGTAGGATTTCTAGAACTAATAAAGGACATGCGATGCCTAGGTATATACCTAGAATAAGGTGGCAAAAATAAACACAGGTGAATTTCTCAATATACCATTCCATAACTATATGGGATTGGCTCTATTATTTCCAAATTTCCAAAGGGAAACAAGGATGGGAAAAAAGGGAAAGAAAAGTATGAGATAGGGAGAAAAAAAAAAAACTTCCATCTTTTTTCAGCACAGCAGAATAAAAATAGAAAAGCACAACTTTTTTATTTGTACATATGTAACACAGTAGCCATTTCCATAACAACAGTCTTATCTAGTCAGCAAATCCCAAAGTCAAACTTTCTGTCTGGAGGACAAAATCTAGAAGTGGTTTCCAAGTAGAAACAAAATTGGATGTATTTTTTTCTTGAATTGAAGCAGTTAATTTGGGCATTCTCAAGCTCCATCGGTTTTTTCATCCATTCTACCATTGTGGGGATTAATATATATTTCCATTTTTGTACACAAAGATTTCTTGCTGCACTCAGCATATACAATAACAAAGTTGGTTTTTTGCAAGCTCCTTATCTAGATGTTCTAAAAGAAAAGTCACCATTTACATTGCATTTTATATTCATTTTAAGAATATTCTGCATTAAAATACGAATCTAGCCCCAATGTTTCTTTCTTTATCACAAGTCCACCAGGATCCTATTATTTCCAAGTATCTTCAAAATCTGCATATCCTTAGTCTTATTTTCAATAGCCAATAAAATTGAAGAATGTCTAAAAACAATTTGAATCAACATAACACAAACAACAAATATAAAAATTCACAGATAACAGAATCAGCAAGCTGATTTTTTTTTATTTTTTCCTTAAAAAATAAAAAGAAAGTTTATTATCCATTTTAAGAAAGTGCCCTAAACAGAATGCTCTGTTAATCTTAGAAGGTCAGACAGTATGAATGTAAATTGCCAATTGTGGAAATGAACAATTAATTGCTACTTGTGCTAAGTAAATTATAGGGATGCGGGGGTTATTACGCTGCTGAAGCTATTAGTAATAAAGACAATTCTGTTCAGTCAGCAAGAGATGCATCAGGATGTTGCTCAGTGAGAAGTTAAAGGTGAAGAATTGTAGAGGATTATGAGAAAGTGCAGAGATTTTTATAGCTCTGTGCTGTTTTCCATAGCTGTCTGTTGCAACACTCTTGCAAATTCAAATGTTAAATTGTGTTCATGTGAAGAAGCAAAATACAAATCAGTTGATTTAAACTAACCAAATCTAAGAACACATTTCATATTCTGTTTTCCTTCCCTTCTTGTGTCATATTTTTTTATCCTTTAAACATTAAAGTGCATCTACAATGTGACATTTGTGCTTAATGATCTGAGGATTAAATTACTGGGGGGGGAAAGTTGTTTAACTTGCTTAATAGCAGGCAGCTCAATTGCATAATGACAAGCTGAGAATTGGGATTCCCTCTCCCCTTCCAAAAGACCTCATAAGAGCTCCCTGCAAGACAGTAAAATATATCTTGCTGTGACAAGTTATTGATCTTCCTTTCCCCCCAGATGCCTAACAACTCAGATTGTAGCTTGGTAAAAACATAGTTATAACCTGCACAATGAAAGGAATAGAAACTAATTGCAACATTTTTTTGGTTTGCCTCCAAACAAAGAAATTAAAACCATTATGGCACCACATACAACACAGACATGTGCACAAGGCTTGCAGAATCGTGGGGACTGTTTCCTAAAATATGGAACACCTGGCAATGGCCCTTCAGCAAGCAAATTCTCAAAACAGGCCGGCTGGGAATTGCTTCAATTGTGGGAAACCAGGCCACTTCAAAGCACAATGTAGGGCTAGGGACAATCCACAAAACAACAACAAGCCAAAAACAATTTGCCCAAGGTGCAAAAAAGGGTACCACTGGGCAAACCAGTGTCGCAGCAGCACCCCCCCAACCGCAGGGAAACTAGAGGGGGGGCAGTCAGCCAGCCCCACTCCAAAGGCTGACACCATATCTTTCCAATTAGTTGCTTCTGAAGATATGGAAATTGACATCCCAGGCACTGTGTACTTTCTCCCCACATGTCTGAAAACCATCCCTCCTGCCATGACGCCCCTCATAATTTATCCCTGTTCCAGTACCTGTTAAAACTGAAGATGCCTGGGCATTCGCTGTCCATCAATCTATGGAACGAGCCAGGCCTGTATTACAATTCACAATCAATGATAAGGTCTTTTCGGGTCTCTTAGATACTGGAGCTGACGTTAGTGGAGCTGACGTCATCCGAACGGCTGAGTGGCCAGACGATTGGCCCCTGGAAACTGCCCCGGCCGTTTGGGGAGTGGAGGAGCTCAGCACGCCCACCGTAGCAAACACTGGCTACCGGTGAGTTCATCTGAAGTCTCTCGCACTGCCTACCTCCAATCCTTGGTGCTTCCACTACACACTAACCTGTGGGGCCGTGATCTCATGTCTCAACTTAATGCAAAACTCATCATAGACTAATGGCATCCTCCACTGAAACCCCACTGCGGCTGCAACTAAAAACCACAGAGCCTGTTTGGGTGGATCAGTGGCCCCTCACTATAGACAAATTAGAAGCCTCGCAATCACTTGTCCAGGACCAAATTGTCAAAGGGCATGTTGAACCATCTGTCAGCCCATACAACAAACCCATTTTTGTTGTAAAGAAAAAACCAGGGAAATGAAGGCTCTTACAGGATTTGAGGGCCTTGAACATGATTATAAAACCAATGGGGGTATTACAATGTGGTCTGCCAAATCCCAATATCATCCCTGAAAAATTTGATCTCATGGTTGTTGACCTAAAGGATTGTTTTTTTTCTATCCCACTGCATGAACTTGACCGCGCCTTGTTCGCCTTTACTCAGCCTCGCTTGAATAACTCCTCTCTCTCCTCTCGCTTTCAATGGAAAGTCCTACCCCAGGGCATGCTCAACAGCCCCACCATGTGTCAGCACTATGTAAATAAGGTCCTGTTACCCTATCGTTCTGCCTATCCACAATTTCTGGTGTATCATTACATGGATGACATCCTTGTTGCTGCTCCTGGACCCCCAGGTACAGTGTTTGCTTCGTTCTCTTTCCTGAAAGCCATACTCGCAAAGGGAAGCTTGCACATAGCGCCTGAAAAGGTACAAGTGCTGACTCCCTATGCATATCTAGGCTATAAAATGCTCTCAACTACTGCCTATCCTTCACTCCCCTCACTCTCTCTGCCTCCTCAACCTACCCTGGTTCAGCTTCAACAATATCTGGGCACCATTAATTGGGCCCGACCTTTCCTGTGACTAACCACTGACACTCTTTCTCCGCTGTTCGAAGCCCTTACTTGGGGAAAAGGGCCCGCTGACAAAATATCCTTGCAGCAACCTCAGCTTCAAGCGCTGACCCATATAGAAGAGAACATACGTAGAATATGGGTGGATAGGGCCACTGCCAATACTCCTCTAGATATGGTCATTCTAGCCACCCCAAGGCTCATGACCGCGGCAGTGACCCAAAAGGACCAAAAGCTCCACATCTTAGAGTGGATCCATCTCTCCCACACGCCCCGACGCTCCATCACTTACAAACCAGCTCAATTGGCTCAATTAATCGTAAAGGGCAGGAGCCGCACAAAAGCACTCATGGGGATAGATGTCTCCACACTTTTTATCCCCTTCTCGCTGCAAATTTGGGAACCTCTATTCCAAAACTCCCAGGAGCTTCAGTTGGCCTTATCCGACTGGCCTGGGCTAGTCTCCTGCCACCCACCTGCTGACCCATGTTTTCAGATCATTCGAACCATACCCATCTCCTTCTCTCCCATCAGCAAACAACCTTTGGTCAGTGCCCTGACTATATTTGCTGATGGCAGCAGGGAACGAGGGGCATGCGCTTGGCAAAAGAATGGAGCATGGCACACCAAAACCACCCCTGTGCAGACTTCACCACAAAGGGCTGAGCTTGCTGCAACCATACTAGTCCTCCAAAATTTCAGCAAACCCCTCAACTTGATCTTGGACAGCCTGTATGTTACCCAAATAGTCTCTACCATCCACGACTCTTACCTCTCTCCCGCTATTGACAAGAACCTTCTCTCTCTTTTTGTTACACTGCAACAGCTTGTTGCGCAACGACAACACCCTCTCTTTGTAGCCCACATTCGCAGCCACCAGCCTTTCCCAGGAATTCTCCAGGAAGGCAATGACGTGGCTGATCAAGCGGCTGCAGGTATTATGACCACGCACACCCTAACTCCCTGGGAAAGCCATTCTTACTTTCTTTTTTTTTTAAATAAATTTTATTGAATTTACAATTAAAAAAAAACATAACAACATTACATATTACATATTACAACATTACAACAGAGAGAAAAAGAAGAAAGAAAGAAGGGAAAGAGGAGAAAAAGAAAAAAAAAACGCTCGGTCTTGCGACCCTAAAAAGGAGAAAAAGAAGTATAAAAGAAAGAAAAAAAAACAAAGAGACGGAAGAAAAAAGAAAATACGTTAAAAACAGACAGATATCCTTTATGACAGTCTGACTAGAGTTCTTTTGTTCCGTAAATTGACCCAGTCTTTTAACCATAATAAGTTGGCTGCCCAATAATATAATTCCCAGTTTGGGAGCGCTAGCCCACCTCTACTTTTTGCATCTTGTAAGGCCTTAATACTGTTTCTAGCTTTTTTCCCTTGCCAAATAAATTTAAGAGTTACCTTATTTATATCATCAAAAAAAAATTTTGGTAATTTTATTGGGATTGTCTGGAATAAGTAAAGGAGTTTTGGTAAGATGTTCATTTTGATCGTGGCAATCCTGCCCAGTAGAGAAAGCTGCAACTTATTCCAAGATTCTAGATCTTTCTTAATTTGCTGTAACAGTTTATCATAATTATTCTCTTTGAGCGATTTACTATGTGGTGTTAACCATATGCCTAAATATTTGACCTTTTTTGTTGCCTGTATCCCCATGGTTTTTTCTAATTCTTTCCTCTGGTTCTCTGTTAGATTTTTAGTCAGTAATTTTGTCTTATTTCTGTTAATCTTTAATCCTGCTACTGAGCCATATTGTTCTAGTTCTTTTATTAGATTATGTCCTTTTTCCATGGGATCCTCTAGGAAGAAAACCATATCGTCTGCAAACGCCTGTAATTTATATTCCTCTGCTTTGACCCTAACTCCTTGGATTTCAGAGTTTTGTCTTATCCACGTTAACAATGATTCTAAAGCAAATATAAATAAGAGGGGTGAGAGAGGGCAACCCTGTCTAACGCCCTTTTCAATGCTTAGTGGGCCTGTTTGTTCACCATTAATTAGTATATTGGCTTGTTGGGTATTGTAAATTGTTGTGATAATATTCTCAAATTTAGTGCCCAGATTCATGTTATAGATTTTTTGTATTAAAAAGTGCCAATGTAAGTTATCGAATGCTTTCTCCGCATCTAAAAACATGAGTGTAAATTGTTTCTCTGGATGAGCTTCATAATATTCTAAAACGTCAATAACGGTTCTTAAATTGTTTTTAATTTGGCGGAATGGAAGGAAACCATTTTGGTCTTCATGAATGTATAAATTTAAAACTTGTTTTACTCTATTCGCTATAATTGAGGTAAATAATTTATAATCGGCGTTTAAAAGTGAGATTGGTCTATAATTGTTGATATATCTGGCATCTACATCCTCCTTCGGAATTAACGCAATCAACGCCCCCCTCCATGAGTCTGGCATTTTGGCAGCCAAAAGTACTCCGTTAAACACTTCCAGCATCAGAGGCCCTACTAAATCTATTGTGGCTTTATACAATTCTACTGGAATCCCATCTGGACCAGGGGTTTATTATTACATTGATTTTCCATTGCGGATTTTAACTCAGACCATGTAATATCCTTATTTAGTAATTCTTTGTCTCCTTCCCCTATTGTTTTATCATTCGTATTCTCCAGATAAGTTCTTATTTTATCCTCATTGATTTCTTCTTTTTTATATAATCTTTGAAAATAGTTTAATATAATATCCTTTTTCTTCTCAATCTCATGTTGTGGGATGCCTTTCTCGTGTATTAATTGGTGTATCAATCTCTTTTCTTTTTCTTTTTAAGCTTATAAGATAGCCATCTTCCTGGTTTATTGGCGTGTTCAAAATAATTTTGTTTGGACCTTCTCAAGCTAACTTCTATTTTATCTTGTTCAATTAAATTCAACTTATGTTTGGCTAGTATTAATTTTGTAGTCCTTGGATCTTAGGGGTTTTTTGTAATTGTATTTCTAAGTCTTGGATTTGTTGTTGTAACACGTTTTGTCGGGCATAAATTCTCTTGTTTCTCATAGCATTATAGGAAATTGTTGTGCCTCTTATAATTGCTTTCATAGTATCCCAAATGTTCTGTTTTGAAGTTGTTTCATTATTATTATCTTTTAGAAAATAGTTTAGCTCCTCTTTCAGTTTATTAATATACTCTTCTTCGTTTACAATTTGGTTGTTTAGTGTCCATCTTTTTTTTATTCGTCTCCTATCTCTCCAAATTAGCTGTATTGGGTTATGGTCAGCCCATTCATTCGGTAGGATTTTGATTTCTTTTATTTCATTAGCCAAGTCCAAATCCATCCAAGCCATATCTATTCTGGTCCAAGTCTTATGTGGGTTAGAATAGTATGTAAATTGTTTTCCTTCAAGATTCCGTTCCCTCCATAGATCTTTTAAATTTAGCTCTTTCAACATTTCTTTACATGCATGAAAGTTCCCTTTTCCCCTTCTTGTTTTTCCCCATATTACTATGGTCTTTCTGGTAGTCTGCAATGGAGTTAAAATCGCCAATCAAGCAAATGTTTCTTTTTCAAAGCCTACTATTTTTGGTGAAGGTGTTTAAAAATTTCCCCTGGTCATCATTTGGGGCATAGATTGCTACAAGTAAAAATGTGATGTGGTTTATCCAAACTTGTATAACCAGAGTTCTTCCTTCGGGATCTGACCAGGTTAATTCTGCCTTTACATCTTGTTTTATGTAAATTGCAATTCCTTTTTTCTTGTGTTTGTCGGCCGGTGCTGTAAAAAGTTTACCTAATTTTGGACAAATTAGGTGTCTTTCGTCATTTTTTGAAATATGTGTCTCTTGAAGACATATTATATCTGCGTTATGTTGAATAAGTTTTGAGAATATCCTTTTTCTTTTTGATAATGAATTTAATCCATTTATATTGATGGAGAGCAACTTCTTCCCCTCCACCATTTATCTACTTCTGCTTAGTTTTTTGCCTAGTAATGATTCGGTTCTCTTGTTGTTGTTGTGGGATTTGCTCTTCTCTCCCATGTTGTGGATTATCACTTCCTGAAATTGGAGAAAGTCGTTCCTTTTGGGTTCTGTGATGATATCGGACCTCCTGTGGTCTTGTTTTAGGTTCTTCTTTGGTGGGTTGACTATTCTTATCTGTGAGCTGTTGATGAAAAACTTGGGCCTGTTCTATCGATTCTATTTTGATTTTCCTCTCTTTCCACGTAATTAACATCCCTTCCGGGATTAACCATTTGAAATGGATTCCTTTTTTATTTAAATCATTAGCTAAAAATTTATAATCTTGTCTTATCATCCTCACTCTCTTTGGAATTTGTTTTAAAATCCTAATTTCTCTGCCTTTATATGATATTGTTTCCTCTCTAGACATTTTCAAAATTAAATCCCTCAGACATCTCCTAGAGAAGCGGATATGAATTTCTCTTGGACAGTTGTTACGCCTGGCGTAGCTTGTGCTAACCCTATATACCTCATCAAACTCTTTAATTAGA
This sequence comes from Pseudonaja textilis, assembly GCF_049901715.1. Taxonomy (NCBI): domain Eukaryota; kingdom Metazoa; phylum Chordata; class Lepidosauria; order Squamata; family Elapidae; genus Pseudonaja; species Pseudonaja textilis. The sequence continues at coordinate 125,870,708 of NC_141992.1, read as the reverse complement.
TTATCTTTTTCCTTTCCTAGCCATTCAGCCAATATTTCTGCCATCAAATGTTCCAATTCTTCATTTTTTGCTTCCGCCACATTCTGGAATCTTAAATACGCCATTGCTTTGTCCATCTCGAGGTGGACCAGAGAGTCTTCCGTTTCTCTAAGTACATTTTTAAATTCCTCAATCATACTCTCTATATCTTTTATTTTCACTTCATTTCTCTCCATGGCCTGCTGTAGAGACCCTATCTTATCCTCCACCTTCGATATATCCGCTTTCATTTCAGCCTTCAGTTTCCCCATCTCATCTTTCAATTCGCTTATATCTGCTCTAGTTTCCTTGTGATTTTTAATCATCATTTCTTGCATTTTAGATATAGCTTCCTGCAAGGCTAATATGGAAGTTTGTATATTAATATTGGGGACATTAGGCTGCTTTTCCCCTATTAAAGACTCCTCGATAGTTTTTGAGATGTTGGTGGGGTGGCTGTCAACGTAGTCGATAGGGTCGGGATAGCCTTCTTTCCTGTTTTTAAGGCCATAGTTGTTGTGGATGTCATCTCTCTAAGTATTTGTTTTTGTTGATGCACAATTTTAAATATATTATCCCAAATCACCATTCAGTATTTGGGTCCTATACTTGAAAGACTATTCACGTATTTCAATTTAATATCTCACTCCACAGTCTTTTCCCCTATATCATAAATAGATATCTGCAACAATATTCTAGTCTATGTAATAAGAAAATTGGTCAGCAATAGTACATCAATTAACACTTTAAGGGATTAATCTTAAATGTCATAAGTAGTCTAAATAATTTATAAATAAATTATATCAACAAAGTTTATCCCTTTTTGCTATTAATACTTACAACAGTAAACTCTTAACTCTTTGATAATAGTGTATCCTCCTCTTCCCCAAGTAAGTAGAATTATGTAAAGTATTTAGGAGATACAATAGGGAGGCAGGGGGCAAGATAATAAGAGAAGAGGTAGAAGAGAGATTACCACAGCTTCAGAAAATCAACAAACAAACAGCAAGGAAGTCATCTTAAAGAGAAAATAGTGCCAACTTAGTAAACTTAAGTAGTACCACGTAATAAAGAAAGCAAATTGGGTGAGCTAAAGGTCCATCTTCCAGCTAGAGGTTTCTTTTCAGCCTTCCAATCAGCAAATGGTGAAATGTGCTGACTAATCTGCAGTCCCAAAACCGTCTTTCCCAGCCTTCTGTTCTCCTCTGCCTTCTTCCTCTTGCTGCTTCTTCTTTCTTTGCTTTCCAACTTTTAAATCCACATACAAATCTTCCAAAGTCCAATATAATGCTCAATTTGTCTTCTCCCCAATATTAAGTAGATGTAATAGTCATGTTGTGCTCAGATCTGAGGATTCATAAGACTCAATCAATGTCAATATTCTTTCACCTCCATCGCCTCCCTCTTCTCAAATAGAGTCAAAAAGAAAGGTCCAAGAGTCAAATAAAGCCCCTCACCAGTTCCGGACCTCCGATCTCCAGGTTTTAGCAATCTCTCTCTTTCCCCAGAGCTTCCCCTTCACAGGGTAAAACTGTGTTTTCCTTTTGTGCTTAATCTTTTCCGCTCTCCATTATAATCTTTCCATTTTCCCAACTGCTTTTCTGGCCGCTCTCCGCCCGACTTCCGAGAGGTGCTTATCACAACCAGGAGAGAAGAATTTATGCTATCATTCTTCTGTCATTCTGCTCCCTTCAGACTTCAAAGAATCCAAGATATAAACCGTTTCTCTGTTCCTGTTACTCGATCTCGCAGGCTGTCACTGCTTTGCTTATTCACTCAAGTGGCAGACCGGATTGGAAGCCGCCATAAAATGACAGCTTACTCTTTAGCGCCGGGCTCGGGAGCTTCCCTCTTCACTGTCGGGGAGTTGCCTTCCCCCCTCTGCAGCTCGAGGATCTCCACATTGACACGAACCTCTCCGGGGTTCGTGTATCCCTATGGGATCGCTCCTGACGCCAGAAAAGGTGTTCGAAGCCTGCACCAGACTTCTTCACCTCCGTTCTCCCTGTCCTGCCACTCCCGAAGGACCCTTTATTTCCGGGAAAGCCATTCTTACTTTCATCAAAATGCCAAAGCCCTCATGAAACATTTTAACCTTACCATGGCAGAAGCCTCAGCCATCAGACAGCAATGCCCCACCTGCAGTCAGCAAGCCAATTCCATCCCCTTAGGAGTAAATCCCCGCGGGTTGAAAGCCTGTGAAATATGGCAAATGGACGTTACTCAGTTTTCTCCATTTGCCCCCTGGAAGTACCTGCATGTCACAACTGATACTTATTCAGGGTTCATAATGGCAACCCCGCAGAGAGGAGAAGCCTCTAAACATGTCATTAACCACTGCATTCGCACCTTTGCATCGTTGGGATGCCCAAACGAAATAAAAACAGACAATGGTCCTGCATACACTAGTGCGGCTATGTCAGAATTTTGCTCTAAGTGGCAGGTCACCCACAAATTTGGGATCCCTTACAACAGCCAGGGACAAGCCCTGGCAGAGAGAGCCAATTTAACTTTAAAGACAGCGCTAGAACGACATCTGACCAAAGGGAAAAAACCCCTTGGCCTCCCGGCGATGCAAAACACCCTTAATCTTTGCCTTTATACGCTTAATTTCCTCAATCTCTCTGGCACTCCTGCTACGACAGCAGCGGAGCAACACTTTTCCTCCCCTCCTGATTCTCCCAAACCACAGGTATACTACCGCCAACTGTCAGACCCTGCTTGGAAGGGTCCTGCTGATCTCCTCACCTGGGGTCGCAGCTACGCAGCTATCCAGCTTCCAGATCGTGTCCTGTGGGTTCCTGGACGGCACGTCAGACCATACCACCCCAAGGTAGCAAAACCACCAGCTGCAGACATATCAACATGATCTGCCCTGCTGCTTCGCTGACCCTCCTCCTCCTCCTCTTCCTCCTTGCTGCACACGCCTCCAAAGTTTCCATTTCATCCAGAGTAACATACTTCACGCCAGACACCCCCCTCCTGCTGACCTGCACTGCATCCTGGGACATTTTTCCCCCTTATCTCAGATGGTCAACGCTTCCTCAGCCATGGTCCTACATCTCCAGCAACGCCTCTTTCCGGGTCAACACCTTTGAACAACCCCCTTGAGCTACACTCCTCATATCCCATCCTACTGCAACCACCTACTATTGTTCAGGTCGCACCTCCATGATTCTACGCACAACACCTACAGCTCCTGGACAATCCTCAGACCTCGCTCACCTCATCATCATCACAGACAATTTGTGAATCAGCCTGACACTCATATTCAGAACCCCCCCTTTGCTGCATAGGATTAAAAGATCACAAAAACCCACCAAACCAGATGACTGCACCCCCTGCTTGACCAAAACCACACAAGCAGGCTTCACTCGACTGACTCTCATTTACCATACCCAGCAACCACAGAGATGCCTTTCTACTGGGAAAACTTGCCAGAATAACGGGACTATGTATCAGTTATGCAAAATGAACTCAAAAACTATTTGCTATGACCCCAAGACGGCTGTTCGCCTCAATGTTACTTTGTGGGCCGGACTTCCAAAAGCCTCTGGCAGAGCCGAACCTGAAGGGGAGGGAAAACTTTACTACCTAAATCACACCACTGTGCTTAAGGATGGTACTGACCCAATTGTCTTAACTTTTGATGTTTGCATTGCTTGTTCCAAACCAGGGGGATATCCTTGTGGGTCAGATGATTGGAAAACCAAATATGCTCATGATCATAAGTATTTGTGTCCCACGCCCATCAATTGGGCCGTAGGAAACCCTAATCATTGGATCCCTTGCAGGGGCTCCATTGAATGCTCGGGTTGGTCTTGTGTCTGTGATTACACTGGGGGAGGGTACTCAGGCTGCAATCATCTGTCACATTTTAAATGAGTATCAGGGTCTACCAAGGACAACAAGGTAGAGATCACTATCTCCAGACAACACCCCGCCATGGATACCTATGGTATAGGGATCGATGGCATAGGAGCAGACCCAAACACCTACATTACTATAAAAACAGAAGTGATATATGAGGGTAAGGAAACATCATTAGGCTGGTCAGTGTATAATAATTTAAGAAAGTTAGATAAAGCCCCTGATACCAGCATAATAGCAAAAAACCTATTCATGGACATGGCAGAAAAAATTGCAAAACAACTTGCAATAACCAATTGCTTTGTCTGTGGGGGAACCACCACAGGAGAACAGCGGCCATGGCAAGCCTTAGAAGCCTCGCCATCACTGTTCAACAACATGTCTTCTATAGGAAACATAACAGCCAGAACTGCCCCCGACCCCCTTATCTGGACAATTATTACCAATCTTTGTTCGCACCATCTCCAATAGTCTGTCACTGCTAGCAGAAAAACGCGCCATTGCACAGGTCAATGCCCTCTGGGAAAAAGAATCTCTGTACAAAGCTATACCCTCAGAGGACCCCGATGAGAACATGTGCACGGGCTTCTGTATGGGCTATAGCGAAGAACCAGAAGAAATCCCTCTGCATAAAACTAAAACAGAGGAGATGCAGCAGCGAATCCACATCTAACAGCCTGGGCATATGCCAAAGCCTCACGTAGGCAAAGGAGTTTTGATATATGCCAAGCCTCACGTAGGCAAAGGAGTTTCGATACCTGCAAGACCTCACGTAGGCTGAAAGCAGGTATCAGGAACAAAAGGATGCTGCCCACCTTGGGCTACTGGCTGGACTGCAGGCGCGGATTGGTTACTTTGTATCCCTTAAGCACTGTGATTGGGCACTACAATGTATCCACTGAGACCCCCCCACTCTTTTAACATGTAAAGTAGACTGAACTTTCTCTTTTGTGACGTTTAACAATGTGTGTTCAATAAAAGAGCTTCCCTGAGCGCGTGTTCAGGGCTGCTCATCCAAGACTGAACCGGCTTGGTCTCTTTCTTGATGCATTGGACTCAATGAGAAGCCCTCCTAATGCGGAGCAAAGCCGCATTAATTGACTGACAGGACTATGGATCAACAGATGTCCTTTATGTTCTCCTTTATTTGTGTGGTTCTGCGGAATATTGTTCATGAAAATAACATAGAAATGGCATCATACTGTCTTGAACAACTCATAGTGATTACACATGCTATTTATTTGTAGGCTGGATTTGATTCATTTTTGCCCTAGGAATAACAGAATAATGGAGTTGGAAGGGATCTTTAAAAACTCCCACTCCAACCTCCTGCTCAAACAGGAAATCCTATCCCATTTCAGACAAATTGTTGTCTAATCTTTTCTAAAAATTTCCAGTGTAGGAGCACCCACAACTTCTGAAGGCAAGTTGCTCCACTGATTAATTGTTCTATTAGGAAATACCTGAGTTGCAAAAAACTGTCAGGAATAGCAAACGAGAGTGTTCTGCATGCAGGACAGCAATCTCCCTGCCCTCTGTAACTTTTATCCTTATTTAATATTATTTTTTTCAGAAAACACAGGACATAGCTAATGGACAGAGAAATTAGCTGGCTAATTTTCTGAAGCATATGTATATATTAGTGCAGTAGAATTAAAATTTCTCTATCATTGTAGTATGGGGAAGCGGTGGCTCAATGGCTAAGATGCTGAGCTTGTGGATCAAGAAAGTTGACAGTTTGGCCGTTTGAATCTCTAGTACCACATAACTGAGTGAGTTACTTGTCCCAGATTCTACAACCTAGCAGTTCGAAAGCATGTAAAAATGCAAGTAGAAAAACAGGAACCACTTTGGTGGGAAGCTTACAGTGTTCTGTGCACCTTCAGTGTTTAGTTATGCCAGACACATGACCAAGGAGATGTCTTTGGACAGTGTTGGTTCTTCAGCTTTGTAATGGAGATGAACACCACCCCTAGAGCTGGAATTGACTAGCACGTATGTGCGAGGGGAACCTTTACCTTATCATTGTCGTATAGCTATTGAAAAAGCCCTAATGGATGTTACTTTTTTTTTCATTATCTCTTCCTTTGAGATTTGACTTAAGCATATGAAATCAGGGAGGGATTGGCTGAATGATTGCCTATGAAACATTAAATATCTATGCAGAGCTCTTAACCATTCAAAAATAAGTATAAGAATAACACATTCCACTCAGGAGAATTTTTCCAAGAAGTTGTTGTTGTTTTGAAATTATTTCTAAAACAAATTTTCTTTCATAAAATTGATTGGGAGTTGGTTGAAAAAAAAAATGAAAAAAATATTTCTGGAACTAGCAAGGTTTGCACTTTTTATTAGCCATTCACGTTTATGTCCTCATAATTACTAGCAGAATGATAGGAGGCAGCATTCACTATGATTGATTGATTGAGTGAGTTTGTTTTTTCTAGTTGCCCATTTCAACAAGTGATTCTGTATGGTTTATATCAATACTCCTTGAAATTCATTTACAAGGAGAACACAGTCCACAGTATCTTCAGTTCACAATATTTCGCTACATAAAACCAAATGAGATTTCTATCAGAGTTCATGGAAGAAAATTCCCAGACACAGTAAAACAAAACTAACATATCTTTGATTCAGCAGGTACATCAGATAAAATGATTGGAAATGCTGTAAATGCATAAAGCCATAAAGCCATGATCACCTATGTGATCATAGAAACAATAGAGCACCTACTTCTCTGGTGCCTGCATTACAGAAACATTTATACTAGCCTCATTCACCCTTATTGCATAAATACCCAGGATGCATAGGACAATTGTACAACTCCCTGCTGTGTTCATATACTGACCCTACTATAACATATAAATTGCCAGGTTTTGCACAGCAGCACTTAAAATCATCAAATGATCTGTGCCATAAATTAGTTTTAATGAGCATCTAGTTCATCATACTAGAGTGCTCTATATTGTGATGAATTTAGTCTGCAGCATATTATTTATGCTCTCCTATACTCATCCAATGCGTCTACCTCTCCTCTTAGATTTTTTTTTGATTTTTGGTTTTTCTACATAAGTTCTTTTTTAGGTACTTTAGCTTTTTATAATTATGATTATTTTTAGACTCTGGTATAGTTTCTGTACACTGATTGTATCCCAGCCCCTTATGTATGAAAATCCATGACTAAATATGGTTTGATAGTGGAATGTGATACAAGAGGCAAACATTATATGCTAGGCTTTTTCACTTTTTTAATGTTATATTTGTTGTTTTCCTAAAACGCAATCCAGCCATGAAAAAAAAAACACCCCAATTCCAATAAAAACATACACACGTATTTAATTATAACACTGAAAAAATTGACTACATTGTGCCATGCATTCCACAATGTCTTCCATACTAAGCAGAGATGTTAAATATTGTCACATTACTGTGATTTCCACTGTGCATCTACAGCATTGTAAAAATTCATGAAATCTATTTAACAGAGTTGTATTCAAACTGTAATTGCTAATTATTGTTTAATTGTCTAATTAAAAGGGATGCAGCATCTCTGTGCTTTTTCACCAAGGATTGATATATTTGTTTTTATAAAAATCCCAGTGGAAAACAAGCAAATATAATATGGTAAAATTGGCTTCTTGTACAAATGTCATAGTGAATATAGCTGAAAAATTCTAAATACCATGGTCAAAGATTGATAAATTTGATGAGAGGTTATAAACATGAGTTCATATGAAAAAACTGCAAGACTTAAGTAGCAGGGGCTTAATTTCTTCTGAACTGAAGTAATATTTACAGATGTGTTTTGTTTGTTTATTTATAGTTATTTGCCTGCTATCTTTACAATACAATTCTCTGAAGGTAGCTTAAAAATGATAATTAGCCACATATATAAACCTTTAATGTGATGAAGCTAAGAAGTAAAGAAGAGACCTTAAAATGTACTCATTTTGCTTTCCAAATTTCCAAAACAACCTCTTTTTTTAAAAAAAAAATGACATGATTTAAGAGGCAAATGTCTTGCATCATCAATCATTGTTGGCGGGCAAAAATTGTCCCCTATAGCTTCTTAAGAAAGTGGTGACTACTAATAACATGTAGAATTAATCTTTCCTCACTTCAAGTAACCTCCACACAAGGAACTCATAGACTGTTCTTAGCAATAGTGTGGCAGCAGAAATTGAAAAGTGCCACAGGATTTGGAGATTGAAGAGGTTTGTCAGAAAGTTAGAAGAGTTCTGGTCATCCTCAGAACTTTTTCATCTAGTGCTAGCTGGTTTTCACTGACAGCAGTGGGATGGTGCAATCTCCAATGATCTTCATCCAGATTGTAGAAAAAATGGAAAATATATCTCTAAGATACAAAATAATAAACTTTTTGAAAAAAATGAAACTCACAAAAAAATGTTCTCCAAATACCTTGTTTGATAAAAGACTTTGACATAGCTATAGTGAGGCACAGCTCAGGAGACATAAAGCCAAAAATTGCATAATTCCAAGTTGATTAAACATATAACTACCTACCTGGCTACAACAATCAGATATGGTCTGAGGTAAGGTCCCACACCCAGCAGATAGACAGAAGAGGAGCCATAGCCGAACCTCTAAGCATAATCTTTGAAAAATCTTTCAGGACCAGCTCCTTGCCAAAACTATGGTCACAAGCCACGGTCATCCCCATCTTCAAAAAGGGAAACCCCAGCCTAGTTGAAAATTACAGACCAATCTCTTTATGCTGTGTCACCTGTAAAGTTATGGAATCAATTATTAACCAATCCATCATCCTCCACTTAGGGACAAACAACCTACTTTCTAATAAACAATTTGGTTTTAGGAAAAAAACTATCATGTAATCTGCAACTCTTACACTGCAAAAACATATGGACTACACAACTCAATCAGGGAAAAGCAATAGACACAATCTACATAGCCTTCTGTAAAGCATTTGATTCAGTGCCACAAGACAAACTACTCATAAAACTAAAATCTTACAGTATCTCTGGACACCAGCATTACTGGATAGAAGCATTCCTGTCAAACAGACAACAAATGGTCAAAATTGGGAGCGTCCTATCAAATTCTGTACTTGTCAACAGTGGTGTCCCCCAAGGCAGTGTACTAGGACCAACTCTCTTCATACTCTACATAAATGACCTCTGTGATCATATCAAGAGCAACTGCATTCTCTTCACTAATGATGTAAAGCTATTCAACACCACAGACAGTACTGCTACCCTCCAAAAAGACCTTGACAATGTATCAGAATGGTCAAACAAATGGCAACTTCAAATCTCAACAAATAAATGCTCTATCTTCCATATTAGCAAAAAAAATTCAGAATATAAAATACAGGCTGAATAGTCAAGACCTTGTTGATGATCCAAACTCTGTCGAGGATCTTGGAGTACTCACCTTGAATGATCTAAGTGCTAGAGCCCACTGTAACTACATAACCAAAAAGGTTTTAAGAGTTGTTAACCTAATCTTACGTAGCTTTTTCTCTGGTAATATTACATTACTAACTAGAGCATACAAAACATTTTCTAGACCAACACTTGAATACAGCTCATCAGTCTGGAACCCACATTACGTTTCTGATATTAACACAGTTGAGAAAGTCCAGAAATATTTCACAAGAAGAGTTCTCCACTCCTCTACTCGTTGCAGAATATCTTATGCCACCAGACCTGAAATTCTAGACCTAGAAAGCCTAGAACTACGCTGCCTTTGGTCCGATCTAAGTATAGCATATAAAATCATACATTGCAATGTCCTACCTGTCAATGAATACTTCAGCTTCAACCATAACAATACAAGAGCAAACAATAAATACAAACTCAAGGTTAATTGCACCAAACTTGATTGCAGGAAATACGACTTCAGCAACAGAATGGTCAATGTCTGGAATACTCTAGCTGACACTATGTTTTTTCCCCCCAAACCCCAAAAACTTTAACCTTAGACTGTCTAATATTGACCTCACCCATTTCCTAAGAGGTCTGTAGGGGGATAACCGCACCAACATGCCTACTGCCCCTGCCCAAATAAACAAACAAACAAACAAACAAACAAATAAATAAATATTCCATGAAGCTCCTCACCATTCAAGAAAGTAAATGTCTTTATTGATCACAGTTGGCTGCAGTCTGATTTAAGAGGCAAACTTGACCCATGTCTCCTTGTTGGAAACAATTGATTGATCTCTGGCTCTTGTATAACATTGATGTGAATCTTGTCTATGAAATTTTGACCTTAGGACTGGCTGATAACCCTGGAACCATGGATTGATTTTGGACTATTTTTCTGTATAGATTTTTCTGATTTTGGACTATTTTTCTCTATTGCAATACTCATTTAAATGTTAGAAGCTCTGTTTGGTTTGAATGCTTGGGTCATTATTATCTCTTGATCTTGAGTAAACTGTGAATTACCATAGCAATTCTATTTCAGTCAGTAGTTGAAACCATATGTAGGATAGTTGCTTTTTATCATTTAAGATTAGTCTGCTTTATTCCATGGAGGAAGAGCACTACTATTTTTTCTGCATAATTCTTTGTTAGAAAAAAAAATGAATGAGTACTAACACCAAGAAGAAGTAAGAGAGTTGCAGTAGTACTGTCATCAGCAAATCCATTATACCAACACTTGTAGGGTGTTAACACCTTATGACTACTTGAGTATCAATGTAATCTAATGAGATATGTAAAAATGCTTTGGTATTTTTGATTATGTCAGTTCTATATTTGTATATATGTTAGAAGATGGTACATATATGCATTTCAATATAAAGGAAAGAAACAAAAAAAAAATAATTTTCATCTACTCTGTGGCTGTTGGCACTTCCTTTTTAAGATTTCATCAGTCAAGAGAAGGGAAAAAAATAACTGGAGTAAATGTAATAAAACAAATACTGACCTTTCACTAACAAAAGGCATATTAAAGTAATGTTCCTGGACACCCAAAACTCCCACGACTATAAATTACCATAATGTGGCCTTTTCTGTTATAGTAGACATTATGAAACAGGCCTTATACTTTTTAAAAACATTGCATGCACTTTTCTTTGCTTTAAGATCTCAATGTGTATTTAGTACAGACCTGCTAAAATCTATGAGATTTAAGGTAATCACAATAAACCTAAGTATCATTGATTAACTGGAATGAAACCAAGGTTTAACGATTGTGCTGATAAAGATAAATTGTAGTTGTCTTACTTCTGTGCCTTCTTCTGCTAATTATTCACCCATTATTTATCTCTAAGTTTCTAATTAGTTCATATATGTTCATTCTTCAGCCACATAAACCAGGCCCGCCACTTGCATGTTGCCCAGTTCCCTTCTCCCCCAAGCCACAAAAGTTGGAGACTACTGATAGAAACTATTCTTGACATTTTTTGTTTGGAGTCATTATATCATAATTACTATATTCAAAATGTACCTTCTTCTCTGGATATCAGTAGTTCCCTTCCAATCTTTTGTGCACAATTTGCCATACTCAATTGAATATTTAACTCCTTTACTATATATATACCACTTCACAGTTCTTTTGAGAATGTTTTTACAGTCCTCTCTAAGAGATAGCATATTGTACTCAATAATCTGGCATCTCATTTTACCAACCTTGGAAGGGTGGAAGGTTGAATCAGTCTTGAGACAGTGAGAATTGAACTGCTGAACTGCTGGCGGCTGGCAGTCAGCAGTAGCAATCTGCAGTATTGCATTCTAACCACTGCATCACCATGGCTCATATGATTGGAGGGCACTGCAACTGGTCATAAATTGAGTCAGTTGTCAAGTGCGCAAAATGCAGTCATGTAACTGGGAGAGATGATGTTTTAAGGCAGCAAAAATGCTTTTTGGGCTGTAATTCTGAATGGTCATATATTAATAACCTGTATGTATATGTATATGCACGTCATGTGTATAGCTCTGTATATCTATAATTATCTCAAAAAGATTGAATTTTTCATTGTAAAATTGGGAAATTATGGATGGGGAGACTAAGAATGATTCAAATTTGTTGTGTTGTTTGCACTTTTAAATTGAACACATAATATAAAAAGCAGAGTGATTCACAGGCAAAGCATTCAATTTATGTGGATTCCAAAAATATTTTTCTAATGTGTATTGAACACCAGATGTCTGAATCTGAGAAGACTAAATTATACATGAGAATATTTTTAAATGTTATCTTTTAGCCAATGTTCAGCTACTTCGTTATAGGGTTAAATATATATTTATGCTAATAGATTGAACCAGTGGATCCACAGTTTACCTGGCAACCAAAAACAGGTTGAAAGACAGGCTTTCAGATATTGCTAGAGTAGACTTGGGCATTTTATGGGTCATGGTCCACATTTGTTGGTAGTCACTATTGGGCTGATAGAAGCATTAGGTTGGGGACGTGACGCATTGGCAACGGAGATGGTAGAGTGTTAGCAATGATGGACAGAGTGGCAGGGTAGTGTTGGTGGTGGATGGTGACATTCTAGGGCTGGCAATGGGGAAGTAGTGGTGATGTGTGGGACAGGGCAGCAGTGTCATGGGGTTGTAGGATACATGAACAATGGTAACAACCCTCCACAACAGTCCCAGTTTATCATATGGCCCTTGGGAAAATTAATTGCCCACTCCTGTGCAAGAGAGATTGTGATAGGCAATTACTCTGATGAAGTATCTGATATGCAAAAATAAAATTACATTTAAAACATACCTAGAAGAGAAGGGCAATAAATAAAAGATAATGGAGTTATGGATTGGAGATGTATGTTACTTAACTAATAAGACTCAGCAAGATATATCCACATAGTTATTTTTTAAAAAAATTACAGTGCAGTGTAACACATGCAGCTTTTAATGCTTCTTATAAAGTAACACTTCAAATTATGTAATAATGTTCTGCTCAAAGAGATTACTACAAATTACTGGGGTATTGGGACAAATAACTAATGCTAACTTTTAATCACTATTTATATTATTCCTGCTGGAAATGGCTGCATTATGCAAAGTAATTTGATGATTAATAAAAGATGAAACACATTATTACCTTATAGGTAATAAAAGTGAGCAATACTTTAAAAGAAGCATGGGGTTTAGAAAACTAACATTTTAAAGTATTATCACAGTCTGAGTTCTTCACTACAAAATATAACACAAATGGACAAATGTTCCCTGCAACATACCACATTCCTACTTTTCTATAAACATCTGTCTGCCTTTGAATTTATCCACCCATTTTCCCATTTTAAAACATTCTATCAAGGTTTTTAGACCTTTTTGGTTAAGAAAGCATTTGATTTTTATTTATTTTTTCTTCTTTGGAGAGTGACACTATTTAAGTTGTTCAGAAGAAAAACTGAATAGTATTTATTATGAAATGTAGGAAGTAGCTTACACGTCTTTCTATTGTATTAAAAACACCTTTTGTATGGTCACAACCCTATCTATGATCTCCTTCTACAAGTTCTAATCTTTGTCTTCCTTCCTTCCTTCCTTCCTTCCTTCCTTCCTTCCTTCCTTCCATCCATCTTTCTTTCCTTCTTTCTTTTCCTTTTTTGCATGTCTGTGCAATAGTACAGGAAAATAAGCCCCAGTATTCAGTAACAAAACAATTTAACTGTTAATGAAAAGTCAGTGTAATTTGTCCCATTTTAAAAAATGTTTTCCTGTAGCCTTACCATTCTATCATCCATAATGAATTCCTTAATACTGGAAAAGATCTTTTAATGAAAAAAAATGTCCACTATAGCTTTCTCTTTTATTTCTCTCTCCACTCCTTGCTGTTGCTCATAGTACTTTCAGTTGTGTTGACCAGATACATTTTGTAATTGCTATAGGTTAGAGCATCTTATCCAGGGCATTTTCCTCAAAGGCAACTCAGCCTCATTTCTAGCATTTGCCTGAACACAAAATGCTTAGAAAGTCTACCAAAAAAAAAAAAAAAAAGTGGAAATGTATGCAAATTCCCTCTATCACCAAGTGTCTTGGATATTTAGCATATCAAAGACTTCCATAATCAGGCACCTCCCTGATTATGAACAGAGTAGGATGCCATCTTCTTACTGTATATCTTTGTGCAAGATGTATAAATGTATGAAGAAATATTAAGCATGTACCAAATGCTATAATGCTATAAATTTGAGATGAACTATTTTGTCAGCATCCCATCTCCTTTTGATCTGTTTGAGTGAATTGTTGAATAGATCTCTGCTGCCTGAACTGTATGTTTGTACCTGAGTGTACAAAATAAATGTACCTACTCAAGTATGGAAGATTTGAAGTGGCCATTTTTTGAAGATATAAACATTTTATACTAAAATGCAGCTATTTTCCAAGAAGTTAACTTGTGATTTTAGAAAAGAGGCTACAGTGTCATTTGATCTTCTAAAAGAAAAATATTAAAAGAAAAAAAAAACAAACAGGTATTCCCTTTGGAAGTAGCAGCATGAACTGGCAGTCTTTGCCATCAGCCAACTGTGCTGAACCAGATGCCTTGAAAAAGCTACCTCTGTTGAACATTGTGATAGTGATATTGTGATCAACTACCATCAAACAGAACATTCCTCTGCTTTGTAGCACAGCTTCCAGCTCTGTTTCTGAAGCAACTGTGAAGAGCTTGATCTCTTTCAATGGGTCAAAGGATAGCATCATTCACTGCGGCCAGAAGAGACTTGAAATCACGAACTGTCTTTCATGCTTTGACATCAACTTCTATGGAGTAACACTATGAAGCAGATTTCCTAGAAAAAATTCTAAACAGAGGTTTGATGATCGGGGATGAACTAACTTATGTGGAAGATACACCATTAATGACATGTAACATACGGAAGCCCTACTCATAATGATTTCATTTTAGATGCATTTTAGATGCAGAACAAAAGAAAGGAAGAGAGAAAAGAATTCACCCCATTATATTTGGATTTTGTCTTTTTATGCAGCATTTTGGTAAATAAAGCTGATTCACCGAGCAGTAAAACCAGTTGGATAATAAAAGAAAGATTTCTCAGAGACAGATTCAAATGTCTTGAAACCATCAGTGAAAGCAAAATTTACATCAAATGCCACCTATGCGATAATCTAGCCCACCCTGCCTGCTTAAACGCAAACAAAAGCCTACCTGATATAGTTAAAAATTCAGATACATTCTTTTATCTATGTCCATCATGTTCTCCTAAGCTAAACAAACTGAGTACCCAACCTGACAGAGTTGAAAGCACAGAATCACTCATTCATTCAATAGAAGAACACTTAGCAACATTTTTTGAAACAACTATAAAAGCAAGCCTAATTTCTCCTGAAAAAAAAAAAAAAACATTCAGCACAGATAAGTGAGTACCATCAGCTCAAAATCAAATCCCACAACAACCACAACTACCTCAAGTACAATCACAACTACAACCAAAAATAACAACCAAACCACACCCACAAACAATTACTATCCCTTCAAAATAATATCAAATACTATCCCTTCAAAATAATATCTCCTAACTCATCAGAGACACAATGGAATGTGAACAGAAATGTCCAAATGCCATCTTATTGGGTCTTGAAGACACCAACGAATCAGATGACATTACCAAAGTTCATGATATCATAAGAACTCAAATACAACAAACATCTCTCCTGAATATATCATTGAAATAACCAGAGATGGCCATGGGTACAAATACAATGATGGCTCTGTGGCCCCAAGATTTTGTAGAGTTGTATGCAAAAATGAGTCCAACACATATACATTAATACAATAAATGCCATTGCAAAAATCAATCCCAACCACAAAAATCTTCGCTCAAGACCAGACTTATCCATACTGCAAAGAATCCATTCCCATGAACTCCATGAAGAACTCAAAAACCATCTAGATAATGGAGAAAAGGATCTGTACATTGACTACAGAGCTGATTGCATCAAAAGAAAGTCACACAACCCACAACTCTGCATCCAACCCCACCCCAATCCAACATCACTCAAAACTAGGCATGCACCCTAGCTACCTCTTTTCCAACCACAACTGGCCTTAAATGCAAGCTACTCAATGCAAGAAGCCTTGTAAATAAAATACCTGAATTTCTCCTCTTACTAAATACGGCTAAATTTCACATTATATTTGTCTGTGAAACATGGCTCAATGCATCTCTCCCTGAGTCCATTACCACAGTAAGAGACTATCATGTTTACCAATCAGATTGTGAAATCCGTAAAGGAGGTGGTGTTGCTATCTTCTATAAAAAGTCCCGACATCTAAAAAACATCCAAGTTCCCAGGAGCTTGCTATTCCTGAGACCATTGTCTGTGAGCTGTTCTTAAATATCACATTTAGGTTCTTACTATGTTACAGAGCCCCTGATTATTTGTTAAGGGTCCAGTTAATATGAGGTAGATTGAAGTCACCAAGAAAAATAAAAGCGTGTGGGCAGGATGCTGCCCATGTTAATAGTTTATTTAGTGTATCTCTCATCCCTTGATTGGCAATTTCTATTCTCTGGATGCAATACTGTAGAAGACCATTACAACATATCAAACATCAAACATGCAAACAAGCTAAATACACTATTAACACGGGCAGCATTCTGCCCACACGCTTTTATTTTTCTTGGTGACTTCAATCTACCTCATATTAACTGGACCCTTAACAAATGTGCAACTGAACCCACACATGCAAACTTCTACAATGCAGTAACAAATATGGGACTAGAACAACTAGTAACCAACAACACTAGACTTAACAACCACTTTGATCTCATCTTCTGCAATAATTTGAATTCAATTTATGGAATACAAATTAAAGAACACTTTTCCAACAGTGACCACAACATGATTGACGTTTGTCTCAACATACGTCCACACAGAAATCATCACAATGATGGAATCCCCAATTATAACTTCAAAAAAGGCAACTATGATCTTATAATCCACAATCTCTCATCCCTTGATTGGCAATTTCTATTCTCTGGATGCAATACTGTAGAAGACCATTACAACATATTTTTACTTGAAATCAAAAGAGTCATCAAACTATATGTACCATTAACAACTCCCCAAACCAGAAAAAAACAAATTACCCAAAACAATCAGGAAGCTTCAATCCAAAAAGTAAGAAAAACAAATCTGGTAACGTTGCCAACTTCAAAAGCCGATACAAAAATTTATGACACAAGATAAAAACTGAATGCACCAATTATTACATTAAACAAAAAGAAAACCTTCTACGCATCAATACTACCTGCGTTTTCTACAATTTTCTAAACAACAAACTAAAAGACTCAAGGTCCATCCCACCCCTGAAAGGACCTAATGGTAAAGACTGCAATGATGACACTATTAAGCCAACATCTTTAACACATTCTTTGGCTCAGTATTTGTAAACAGCAATGGATCATGCCCAGTATTTCCTAGTCAAACCACAGACAACTACAATGATCTAATACACATCAATTTTACAGAAGACAATGTTGAAAAAGCACTACACAATCTAAAACCATCTCTATCTACTGGACCAGATGGAATATGTGCCTACTTCTTAAAAAAGCTACCCACTGCCATAGCCAAAACTCTAAGCATAATATTTGAAAAATCTTTCAGGACCAGCTCCTTGCTAAAACTATGGTCACAAACCAAAATTGAAAATTACAGATCAATCTCTTTTTGCTGCATCACCTGTAAAGTCATGGAATCAATTATTAACCAATCCATCCTCCTCCACTTGGAATCAATTATTAACCAATCCATCATCCTCCACTTAGAAACAAACAACCTACTCTCTAATAAACAATTTGGATTTAGGAAAAAACTATCATGTAATCTGCAATTCTTACACTGCAAAAACTACACAACTCGATCAGGGCAAAGCAATAGACACAATCTACATAGACTTCTGTAAAGCCTTTGATTCAGTGGCACAAGACAAACTACTCCTAAAACTAAAATCTTACGGTATCTCTGGATACCTGCATAACTAGATAGAAGCATTCCTGTAAAACAGACAACAAATGGTCAAAGTTGGGAGTGTCCTATCAAATTCTGTACCTGTCAACAGTGGTGTCCCCCAAGGCAGTGTACTAGGACCAACTCTTTTCATACTCTACATAAATGACCTCTGTGATCATATCAAGAGCAACTCTGTTCTCTTTGCTGATGATGTAAAGATATTCAACACCACAGACAATACTGCTACCCTCCAAAAAGACCTTGACAATGTATCAGAATGGTCAAACAAATGGCAACTTCAAATCTCAACAAATAAATGCTCTGCCTTACATATTGGCAAAAAAAAATCAGAAAATAAAATACAGGCTGAATAGTCAAGACCTTGTTGATGGTCCAAACTCTGTCAAGGATCTTGGAGTACTCACCTCTATTGATCTAAGTGCTAGAGCCCACTGTAACTACATAGCCAAAAAGACATTAAGAGTTGCTAACCTAATCTTATGTACTTTTTCTCTGGTAATATTACACTACTAACTAGAGCATACAAAACATTTGCTAGATCTATACTTGAATACAGCTCATCAGTCTGGAACCCACATTACAGATCTGATATTAACACAGTTGAGAAAATCCAGAAATATTTCACAAGAAGAGTTCTCCACTCCTCTACTCATTGCAGAATACCTTATGCCACCAGACTTGAAATTCTGGACCTAGAAAACCTAGAACTACGCCGCCTTTGGTCCGATCTAAGTATAGTATATAAAATCATACATTGCAATGTCCTACCTGTCAATGAATACTTCAGCTTCAACCATAACAACAAAAGAACAAACAATAGATACAAACTCAAGGTTAATCGCACCAAACTTGGTTGCAGGAAATATGACTTCAGCAACAGAGTGGTCAATGTTTGGAATACTCTAGCTGACACTATGTTTTTTTTCCCCAAACTCCAAAAACTTTAACCTTAGACTGTCTACTGTTGACCTCAGCCCTTTCCTAAGAAGTCTCTAGAGGGCCTGCATAAGTGCATCAACGTTCCTACCATCCCTGTCCTGTTGTTTCTTTTATTTATTTATTTTTATATGTATCTATGTATTCATTACTATGTTTTTACTTATACCTATTATCTTGTAAGCAATTGACAAATTAAAAAAGTGGAAGAACCTAATATCTTCAGTGCAGCAGCTGAACAGACAACATCCCTAAAGTATTTTCAGTCATCTTCAGCATTTCCAATGAGATATAGATCAACCTAAAATATAATCTATGTCTATATTCAGTTAGTGAAGTTTGTTGGAGAGGCCTTTAAAAACTCCCATTTGTTTCAGAATAATTTAAAAAAATCCACATTTTACAGAAGCAAAATTTGTGTGTGTGCATGTGGTGGCAGAATTTTTTTTAGAACTTTAGGGATGAGGGTGATATTTATAATCTCCTGGAATCATAAGATGTGATCACATAGTTATTTTCTATATAATTTTGAAGGATCCACCTCCTCAATTTTTGGTTTAAATAAACAGGTGCTGATAGTCATATCAGCCAAATACTGAGTCATGGCATGAAGGGGGAATGGATTGACGTATTCTCAATTTAACCTACAACATTTGGAATTATTTAAATAAAAGGAAAAACTTCAGGAGACTTTGGGAGTCCTGTAAAAAAAATGCTGCAATTGTTTTCTCTTTTGATTATTGTCATGGAATATGTGGCTGACCTTGAGGAATGAGGGGAAGAAATGCTACCTAGGAAACAATCAAATAAGAGAAGCAGGAGTCTCCTGTATATTAAACAGTCAGAAAAAGAAACTTAGGGAAAAAGAAGGCTGAGCCTCCTCACTGATGGACCGTAGATCATGACTCTTTGCAGCTATGGTCTGTGCTCTTTTGTTGGGGAGCCCCAATCATTACAATTAGGGCTGAAGTTGCGTTGGAGGGGCGGTGGAGTAAGGGGAAGCCACAAGCCAGGTTGAGGGGAGCCACATCTCCCCCCCCCCCCAGGTTTGGTCTTTTTACCGCCGGAGATGACTTCAGCAGTGGTTTAAAATGGCCACCCCGAAGAGGAGGACTCAGATGGATTAAGATTTGTGCAGGAGGGAAGAAAGAGATGGATAACATCTGAACCGGGACAACTGGGCAATACAACTAAACAAAAGTACCCCAGGATTAAGATAACATGGAATTTTTAAGAAAAGAAAATTGAGAGGTAAAATTGCAAAGGGACAGGAAAAA
This sequence comes from Pseudonaja textilis, assembly GCF_049901715.1. Lineage (NCBI taxonomy): Eukaryota > Metazoa > Chordata > Lepidosauria > Squamata > Elapidae > Pseudonaja > Pseudonaja textilis. The sequence goes on along the minus strand of NC_141992.1, from coordinate 125,850,658 downwards.
AAAAAAGAAAATATTTTTGACAGCTAAGCGGGGCTTCGAACCGGGAAAGGAAGAAGCCGGAAGTAAAGATATAACTAAATTGGACTAAAATATTTTGGCAATAAACAGGCATAAAATAAAGCTGGACATAATATTGTCAAATAATAATAATAATAAAGTTTACAAATTGGAGACTGGACTGTGCTGGAATATTGAGGTTCGAAAAACCCTAAATAAAAAAAAAGCGGGGGGAAAGGTGAAGACTTTGTATCATGGAGAATGCCACCTTTTGATAAAAACTTGAGCTCAAATAAGAGGGAAAGCATCCTGTTTCTCAATGAACATTAAAGAAATATTGAAACAAAGTAAGAATGTTAGAAAGTGAAAGCAGAACCAGAATAAAGAAAAAAGCAAGGATAGACTGACTGTGGGGTTGATTGATGTTTTTTGTATAGACCCTGGGCTGGAATAACTGAGAACTTTAGAAAATTGGAAGAAGAAAGAAGGAAAGTAAAAGTGTTGTTTTTTTGTGTGTGTGTGTACTTTAAGGATCATAAAATATAAGAGTGTGTAATGATGATACCTCTTCAGGAATTAAAAATGGAACTTAAAAATATGAGAGAATTACTACAGGAAAGAGGTGAATCACTTTGCTCTGTGTTAGAAAAAATGGAAATGGTGATTGAAGAACAAGAAGAAAGAGCTTCAGAGGAGGAGGAGTTGACTCAAGGAGAAGACATTTTAGATAGACAATTAACACAAAGAACACTACAAAGAAATGGGGAAAGAAGGAAGGTTAAAAAGTTGAGATTTAAGAAGGCAATCCAAAGGGGGAATACCTGTGAAGTCAGGAAAGGCAGAAAGACCCAGCAGAAAAGGGGAAAGGAAGATATTAAGAAAGAGAGGGATATAAACTGGAATGAGAAAAGATATGGGGGAAAGAGGTGGGGGAAATATGGAAATAGTAAAATGTTGAAAAGAAATTGTTTTTTCAGAGATAATGGTTGATGAATTAAAAAGGGGATTCTGCAGGGTGACAAGGGGTAATAAGAATATTTCTGCAATTAAAAATATTTAGAAAATAGGGTAATATAGATACTGATAATTCTTATTAAAAATCAAGGGGGGGAAATATGCTGTGGAATCCAAATGAAAAGATGTAATGATTATTATTGTAACTTCTTAAAAATAATGGTTTATTGGGAATCAAGATGAAGGAATAAAGGTATATTTTAATCATTGAGGTGTCACACTCAAAGCAGTAAAAGGGGGGAAACCTATACTTGTCTTTTTTTTCTTTAGTGTTAAAATTTGTATTTATCTAGAATTTATAAAAAGAATGTGTAATGGAAAGGGAATATGACAGACTAAAGAACCAACTAAATTAATAATATAGACTATTAAAAGCAAGGAGAGACATTGCTTATTATTATTATTATTATTATTATTATGCAAACACATATTGTTTATCTTTATTTTTAAAATAAATATTAAAGGATTATATTTGAAATAATTGAAATAAAATGAAAAGATGTTTCAATTGAGATTAATTAAAGAGGCTAGAATTAATGTGTTTGTTTCTCTCCTTACTGAAAATTTGGAATGGAAAAGGTAATAAAAGAATTAAGTATGCATATATGAATGTATAATTGCTGTCATATTTGTATGTAAAGGTGATGACCCGGAAATATGTTGTCCACTAAAAAGAGATTTTTGTTTTTAATGTGAAAAACTGAATAACATTTGTTTAAAAAAAAAGAAAAAGAAACTTAGGAATAACCTGTCCTATTGGATCAAACAGTTAAAAATGATGAAGGGAAGTTTGTACAGTCAGACTTGCAAGATTCTTTTAATGTAGCCTTAAAATAAAATAGAATTGGTACATCTCACTGTGTTTCCTGTCTGGTTTACCTGGCAGGACCAACAATTATTCTTTCCTCCATCACTTCTTCGAAAATTCTCAGGAATAATATGCTTCAATTCAATGGCCTGGTAATCATCTCTCCTTCTATCACTTCAAGCTTTGTGCTAGAGAACAGAAATGAAAAATGGTTTATCATTCTCTAAGACATATTTCATCTGTATATTTGGACCTCCTAAGGTTTTGCCTTGTTAGTGTTTTTCCATTGCTAAAACAATGTGGTTCTTTAAAAATAGTTGTTTTAGAAAGAAAGTACTAGCGATACATTTATGTTTAAAAGCTCTTTAATGTACACCTGATCAGAAAGAGGCACTACGGGTGAACATTATCACCTCCACAGTCTTAATTAGGAAAAAAGGCACTTTGGAGAATTATTAACATGAAAATCATACTTTTACAAAATCAATCGGAAGCCAACAGCAGAAGGAAGTATTTAGTATTTTTTAGTATTTATTTGATTTGTCAATACAGGTACAAGATACAGGTATAAGAATAAACATAGTTTTGAATACACAAGATAGAAACTTATAAGAAAAATGAAAAGAAACAATAGGACAGGGGTGGTAGGCACGATTGGTGCGCTTATGCACGCCCCCTACAGGCCTCTTAGGAAGGGGATGAGGTCAATAGTAGACAATCTAAGGTTAATATTTTTGGGGTTTGGGGAAGAAACCACAGAGTCAAGTAAAGTATTCCAGACATTGACCACTCTGTTGCTGAAGTCGTATTTTCTGCAGTCAAGTTTGGTGCAGTTAACCTTGAGTTTGTATATATTGTGTGCTCTTGTATTGTTATGATTGAAGCTGAAGTATTCATTTGAAGGTAGGACATTGCAATGTATGATTTTATATGCTATATTTAGATAGGACCGAAAGCGGCATAGTTCTAGTTTTCTAGGTCTAGAGTTTCAAGTCTAGTGCATAAGGTATTCTGCAATGAGTAGAGGAATGGAGAACTCTTCTTGTGAAATACTTCTGGACTTTTTCAACTGTGTTAATATCAGATACATGATATGGGTTCCAGACTGATGAGTTGTATTCAAGTATAGGTCTAGGAAAAGTTTTGTATGCTCTAGTTAGAAGTGTGATATTACCAGAGAAGAAGCTATGTAGGATTAGATTAACAACTCTTAATGCCTTTTTGGCTATGTAGTTACAGTGGGCTCTAGCATCATTAGAGATGAGTACTCCAAGGTCCTTGACAAAGTTTGGATCTTGATTACTTATCTTGCATTTTATTTTCTGATTATTTTTTTTTGCCAATATGTAAGACAGAGCATTTATTTGTTGAGATTTAAAGTTGCCATTTGTTTGACCATTCTGATACATAGTCAAGGTATTTTTGGAGGGTAGTAGTATTGTCTGTGGTGTTGAATAGCTTTACATCATCAGCAAAGAGAACGCAGTTGCTCTTAATATGATCACAGAGGTCATTTATGTAGAGTATGAAGAGAGTTGGTCCTAGTACACTGCCTTGGGGGACACCACTGTTGACAGGTACAGAAAAGCAGGAAAGTACTTTAAGAAATTCAGTTAGTGTTATACATGGGTGTCTCTCTCTGTGTGTGAGTGTGTGTGTTCATTTAGAATCTCCAAGAACAATGATATTCATTTTTTTCAAGAGAAAAGTGAAAAATGGGTAGGAAGAAAGACCCAAAGGGGTGTGATTTTCAAAAGACTATGCTGTGATTAAAAATAGTAATAACAGATTGATTACAATGAAAAAAACAGAATTGCAGAGGTTTTTTTCCATCTTGTGTTATAGCAGAAAAAATGTGGAGGGTGGGGATGAGAGTTCCCAAGCTTTGTTACAGTGCTTTCAAGAGAAGTTTGATTTGTAGATTTTGACAATTCTTATTTCTTAAAATATCTCCATATTAGCAAAAAGTTCCTTTTTGAATATTTCTGTTAATGACTAAGAAACTCTTTCTTTATTTTTCCTTCTTACCTTGACCCAACCCTCAGCTCTAGCAGCAGATTTTTTACATAAGGTTCTTTCAGGATAAACCACAAAAGGGGAGATAATAATGAGTTTACAGTAAAAATTATTAATTAAAAAAATACAGTTTCGTTAGAGAAAAGGTAAAAGATTCCTTAAAGAAATGTCAGGTTTCTAGCATGGAAGATATGATTTGAAAAAGGAAAAAAATGTTTATAAAGTTCAATAAAGCTACATGAAAAGATTTATTAATGTATCTATTCATTAAATAATGACTGGAAATTCTGACCTAAAATAAAATTTGTTTATATTTTATTATAATTTTAGAGTCTTGTGACACTTGAATATTGATAAGAAAATTATTCCAATGTTCTCAGTTTCAGATGAATTGTCTCCGTTCTACAGAATAGGTCTGTTATTCAGTGAATCATTGATTTTTAAATTTTTTGAATTAGGTACCATCTTTTAAATATACTGTCCTTTAGAGAACACACAACAATTATTTGTGTGCAGATGATTGGCCGGTCTGCAGCATTTCAGGGCAGGCAGAAATCCTCTGTAGAAAGTGGCAAAGACAGGAGGGACTTGGCAGGGTCGAGAGATATCGCACCTCTCTTCCCTAGCCGGCCAAACCCCCTTTTCCGAAGGCAGCTGAGTGGCGGTCAGAAATGGCCACCACATAGAAGCGCTCAGCCAGGAAAAGAAAGTGCAGGAGGAGCTGTAAAGAAGTGAAAGTGTTTTTTGCTTACCGGGATAAAGTAACAGCAAAAGTACCCTGGAACTTAAAATTTGCCAAAGATATATCGTTTCCAGAGATTTACAAGTCGCGAATGGAAGTTTAAAAGGGAAAGTTTTGTTTTCTTTTCACTCTCCTTCCTAACGTGACAGCGAATAGAACCGCAAGAGAAATCGGAAAACCTGCATTGGAGGTAATTAAATGCTAAAGGGATAAGGATTTCTGAACATTTTTTTAAAAAACAACAACCTTTTTTTCTGTAAGTGGGAAGGGAAAGGAAAAAAAATTGGAGCAGAATTTGAAAGTAAGGAGGAGATTGCCTAGAATTTTAAAGAGCTATTAAATATTAACAAGACTTCTAAATGATACATTTTAACTGGAACTTTGTGACTAAACAGTAACCCCAGAAAGAGAAAGAGAAGAAAGAAGAAAGTACTAAAAGAAACAGCTTATTTGGATTGTTTGGTGATTTTGGAACTTTTGGGAACTATCTTTGATTAAAAGCACTTGGGTGGTTGTTTTGGAAAAACTTTTTCTCTCTACAATGGCATCACTTGTGGATGAATTGAAAATTGAATACCAAAAATACAAAAAAGAAGAACAAGAAGGGAAAGATTCTCTTGGCACTCTTTTTCAATTTTTAGAAATGGCAGTTTGCACTTATGAAAAACTGACTGCGCAACAGGATGACTGGGATAAAGAAGAAGCCATCTTTGATGAACAAGTGACTCTATTTGGGGAAGGAAAGGAGAAAGAGGAAAAGAAAAAGGGGACTTTAAGATTTGAAAAAACAACCAAAAGAAAAAGAAAAATAAGGTGAAAAGTGGATACTATGTTAGAAAACAACAGAAAGGGGGAAAGCAGAAGAAGAAAAGGGAGGTGGAGAGACAAGGGGGTAAAAAGGACAAGAAGAATAAGCAAGGGAGAAAGGAAGGGATGAGAAACCTCAATGGTGGGGAGCAAGATGTAAAGAAACAAAATTCTTTTAGAGACAATGGGTAAACTTAATTGAAAAAGGGATTCTGCAAAGGATTCTGCAGATTGTATTCTTATATTTGTATTCAGAAATAATGTTAGAAAATCGGAAACAACATGTAATCAAAAATGAGATAAAATATATAGTGTAATTTAGCGAAATTTTTGTGAAGAAAAAGAAGGCAATGAAATAAATGAGAGAATTGAAATAGGAGAAATGGGAACATTTTAATGAAATAATGATTTAAAATATGTGATGGGGGGGAATAACTATGGAAAGTATAAGTGTTCCCATAAAAGTATGATATTTAATTGAAAAGTAACGTGTAAAATGTTTAAGATATAAATGAATATTAATATTAATGATTAGATTTGTATTGGCATTGATAGTTGTTTTAATTACATCATATACCTATACATTTTTTTTCTATAAAATACATTGTGTAATTTAAGAATGTACTAAACAGAATCCCAATGCAAGTTATGTATTGTATTAAGTATTAATATAACAAATTTAGGGGAAAGAGTTAAAGGCGTCATACTCCAATCAGTGTACAGGAGAAGTTTTGTTTAAAGAGAAAAGATAAATGGATAGCTGGAAACAGAACAGACAAAGAATAATAAGTATTATGATTTGAACTGAGATGAGATAAATAAAATAAAACTAAGAAAGTTAAAAGAGATGAGAAGTTATATAGAAAATTGAAAATGGTAATAAGATATGGAATGGTATATAAAATGAATATGAATTTGAATTTGTGTCTGTACGAAGAGTTGTAACCCGGGATCAAGCAGCTTTCAGAAAAGATGTTCTATGTTTTTATATTTTATGTTTTGTTTGTTTGTATACTGTCTTTGAAAATCAATAAAATTGTTTTTTTTTAAAAACAATTATTTGTGAGCAGATCATAAAACATAAAGGCCCTAAAAGTAGGAAATAATAAACAGACTAGATTAAAAATTGGTCACATCTTCATCTTTATCACAATGTCATTGAGTAAATCATTACACATCAGTTATGCTTTTGGATCCCTTTTATGTTTATTTTCAAAGAAACAAGTCTATATATTTTGATATCAGAAGCTGAGAGGTATAGGAATTTAATCCAAGTTATAGGAAGTAATCAGGTACTTGTAGGATCCACCACAGATCAACATCAACTCACTCTCAGGGCCTCAGAAACTGTCGCCTGTTTGCATATATAGTACGTTCCTTCAGTTCTATGGACATTCTTAGTCATCCGGGTCATGGTTGTTCCAAAGGTGCTTTTTCAGCAGGCAACTGGACTTTCTTGATTTTTCTTTGAAGATGTTTCGCTTCTTATCTAAGAAGCTTCTTCAGCTCTAATTGGATGGTGGAGAATGGAAGTACCTCTCTTCTTTCTTGAATTTCAACCATTTAATAACATACATTCCTTAGAAATAAAATTCCTCTGTTAACTTTGAATAATGTAAGACATGTTCTATTTCAACTTAGAAACCGGATAGCTGATTTTTTTTTTAATCACCTGAAGGCAAGCTATTAGCACTTTCATGTATCTTGCTTGCTTATGAAAGTTTCTGCTTGCCCAGATCTGCCTCAAACCATTATTTCCAGATTTCCTTGTTAAGTGCCACACATTTTCCCAAACACATTTTTTGTCACTATTACCACTTTTATCTAACTGATCATTTCCCCACAAGGCATGCAATATGATACTCACCCAGTTTACTAATTTGCACATTTTTTGCAGCTCTTCATTTAGGTGAAAATTAAAAATGGCCAGTAGCTTAACAAAGTAACCTGTTTTAGCATTCAATATTAGGAAGGACCAAATTTTTCCCTTCAGATCTAGTCATCTTCTAATGCCCATCAGCCATTGTAACTAATGGCAAAGATTAGGGGTGCTAGAGTTGTTATCAATAACTGGAAGTATGCAGATTTCCTGTCACTAAGAGAGACAAAATATATTCAATATTTTGCATTTCTGTACTGGAACACTTATAATTCTTTGATTCTGTGGCATTGTGTTTTAGACATTTTAAAGAAAGAAAGTAATACTAAATGTTTCAAAATTAATGATGGTCCAATTACAATACTGTCTAGAGAATATGCCTAAAGATATCTAACCATGTATCAGGGCTGTATTACTATTATCCTTCTCATCCTATTCCTATGGGTATCTTATAACCAAAACTTTGTTGGTTGTATCTTATGACTGATTATATCTTATGGTTTATGATTAATCACTCCATTGCTTGTATGTACACTGAGAGCTTATGCACCAGAGACAAATACCTTGTGGGTCCAACTTGGCCAACAAAGAACATATTTTATTCTTAAAGGGATGACTGTTCAATTCTTGCATTGTATCACTGAAATAAACTCACCTCTGATTTTTATTTTTATTTTTGTCAGAAGCAGCATGTGTTTACATGCATATGGTGCTCATCCTAATGAAATTCAAGCTATCACTGAAAACTTTTCTCCCATGTTTCACAGCAGGATAGTAGTTTAACTCTGATAGAATGTTTTGTTCGTGATAAAGACACATATGCTCTGATCCTTAATTTCTTATTCTTGCTTTTATAAAAAATGTAAGTCACTCAGAATTGTTTGGAGTCCAGCAGCCTACATACAATTTAATTAACTAAACAGATTTATTTATGGTGAAATTACATAATAAAAGGCAAAAGAAAATTAGCCCACATGGAAATTCAACTTGGCAAGTTATTGATGTTAAAATATATACCAATATATAAAATATATACCAATGTTAATAACTCATGATGCAATAAGCACCTTACCTGTTTAATGGGGGTGAAGTGCTTATCGCATCATCCAGGAGTTTCAATTTAAGCCCATTTCAGCACATTGAAAAATGTTTTGATACAACTCAGAATGAATTCAGAGCCTGGATTTGAATCAAGATTCATCTGTTCTTTTAATTCAGGGGTCTTCAAACTATGGGCTATGGCCCACTACCTATTTGCAACCAGACTGCATGAGTGGCAGGCCCGTGGGCACACTTGTGTGCACACAGCCTGACCCATGCGAGCAGTGGGTACCGGCACTCAAACCCCCACTCATATAACTGGTGGCAAACAGTGCTCCCAGTCCCACTCATTGGAGTGGCAGGCATGTGAGGCTGCTTCTCATACAAATGAAACCGTGCATGCACATGTGCACTTGCTTCTTGCACGAAACCATCCCTTCTTCCCCCTCTCTCCCCATGCCAGGCCCCCAGGTTGAGAAATGTTGCTTTAACTGGCATGTAGGAACACAAATCCCCTGACATCAGCAAAAATCAATAGCAACTGAAAAAGATTTGGCAAAAGAGAAGATGGCTAAGTACCATCATGGATAACACAAGCTTGAATTAGCAGGAATTCAAAGAAGGAATTCAGAGAAGTGGTTGATGATCGATGAGCCAGTCAAAATAAATCCATTGGGTAATCAAGAGTCAGAAATAACTAAACAGCAACAGACCTGTCAAAAAAAGAGAGCACTTTTAAAATCTAGCTACCTTTTTCTAACTAATGCAATGGTGAGAAATACCAAACAGAACATGACATCTTCTGAGACTCCCAGTCAAATCGTGTTGTAGAATTCCTTCTTTTCCCAAAGGTGCTTTTTCAAGAGGCAATTGGCTCAGAGCTGAAGAAGCTTCTTGGATGAGAAGTGAAACATCTTTAAAGAAAAACAAGAAAGCCCAGTTGCTTCTTGAAAAAGCACCTTTGGGACAACCATGATGACTGAGAATTTCCATAGACAATTCCTGCTTTTCTTCTTTGAGACACAGAGTCAGTCCGAGAAAGTCCAGTTTGATTCAGTTCTCAGAATTTGTTCAAACCAGATTTTGATATGTAGCCTAACATTGTCCTCTATATGAAATAGGGACAGAAAAAGAGAAGAAAGGGTTTTCATATAGGGTGTTGTTGACATGACATAATATAAATTCTTTCGATCTTACTCAAATAAGAATACTTTTGGGACATATTTGGTCTTAGAAAGCTGTGAAAAAGAATAGAATTATCACATAATATGAGCCATAGTGAACAGGATAGATGCAAAGATTGCTGATTTCGGGGATCTGAAATTTCAAAGCACATATCACATATTGAAACATTTTTTAAAAAATTTAATTTAGTGTAACAAAAATATTAAAAGAAAGTAGCATAAAACCAATAAACAATAGTAGAATTTCCCACTAACATTTCATGGGGCATGGGACCCAGAATTTTCTATTGTGGATAAAAATTCAACTCCTTGAAAACTTCAATTTTCTCTTTTCTCAAAAATCAAGAAGCAAGCAAACAAATACAATCTTACCAACAGATTATTAAGCCCTATAGCTGCAAACAGAGGCTTGAAAATTTTGCTTCCTGATATTGCAATAGTTTTAAAATTGAGTAGCCTGAGCCTTACATAATTCCATTTCTTACTGTGATTAGCAAACTCTGGGACAGCCTGGACAATAAGGAAAAAAAAAGAAATATTTATTTGACCATGCTTCTTTTACAAAAGCTATGAAATCCAGCTTTTTCTTAGCAATGCATCTGGATTACCTTTGGTATAATCCTTTAGGAAAGCAAATCTCTTTCATTTCGAAGAGGAAATGAAAGAGGATGTATTTGGAAAGATATTGTGACACGTACACAAGCACAATAAAGACATGTGCAATGTACTTTTTAGTTTAAAATAAAAAAACTGAAGCTGCTTATGAAGCTTTTCTTTTTATTAATATGAGTATTTTTTCCTATTTAACACTTTAATTTCTTAAATAAGCAACATAAGAGGTCAGTTTAATTTGAAAATATCTCAGTTCTTTCCTCAAATTATTACTTTGAGAACATTTTCCTTTGTTTTTCCTGCATATACTGATGATCTGAATCAAAAGAGAGAAGCAACCTAGAACTAAGGAGAAATTTTGTGGCAGAACAATTAATCAGTGGAACAACTTGTCTCCAGAAGTGGTCCAACACTGGAAGTTTTAAAAAAGATGTTGGATAACTATTTGTCTGAAGTGGTGTAGGGCTTTATGCCTAAACAGGGGATTAGACTAGAAGACCTCCAAAGTCCCTTCCAACTCTGTTTTTCTATTCTAAAGTATTAACACTAGAGTCTGGAACCACAGCTTTGGGACATTCTGGCACACATGAAATCTTATTTCTATCTTTTTTCTTTCTTTCTTTTTTCTGCTGGATTTTATGGCATCTTTCTAAAACAAGTTCAGTTGTAACTGAAACAAGGAGACAGGATTTGGAATTTGTTGTCATGACACTTGACATTTTTCAGAGATGTTGATAGTTTAAAAGAGAGTGAGGCAAATGAGCAAACTCTTTTTAAAACATTGTTATTTCTTTATCAACTTGAACAGGCTTTGAAAATCATTTTGAATGACTGTAGCATTCTGTCTCATCCTTATACACATGCTTAAGAATGGAAAATGAAAGACTTAAGATCTTCAGTACTAGAGGGTCTTCATGATGACTAGGCTTTATGTAGTCAACTTCTTTTATATAAGCCAAGGTTCCCCTTACCTGCTTCTTTGTAAGAGTATTCCTTTAATTGGGAGACTTGCAAAATAGTGTCTAGCTCTAAGCTCACCCTGATTTCTAAGTATAATATGGGATGCGATGGGTGTCAGATCCCTTTCTGAAAAATAATAATGGTGGACTTGAAGAGTGCATCACTATCTCAAATTAAATCTGTTTTATTTTGGTTACTGATCATATGTAATTTTTTTAGAAGTAATTTTGTGTCTCAAACTAACATAGGTGATAATAGAACATATATGTAAACCTCAAAGAATGTGTTTATTAATCCTTCCATCTATCAATGATATGAGCTCAAAAGAAACCAAGCAATTTCCAGTGTGATTTCATTTGCAACTCAGATAAAATGCAAGTATAATAAAAATTATTAGTTTGGCATTTGTATTTGTTAGAGTAGAAGTACAGTATATATGCTAAACAAAGATCATTACAGTAAAGAACAGAAAATTAGAATAGAATAGGAGTTATTTCTTTTGTCACAGAGTGACATGGAAGGCATAGTTTGAATGGGCACACCCTTTTCCTTGTTTGAAAACCTGTTGATAAATTTTCCAAATTACAAGTACACTAAATGAGCAAAACTTGGGGGGATCCTTGAATTTTCTGTTAAGTCTAGCTAAAAGGCAAAATAATTAAGTATTTGGAGGATTTACTGTCATACCTTCATATGGATTTTAATACTAAGTGGTTCCAGATCAACACAAGAATAGCATGGAATAGAACCAGGAATATTAAATCCTCTAATGTAAAAAAGATACAAAAAGTAATCAATGTTTTGCTTGTCTTATGTACACATTGTTTGCCTGGATTCAAGACTAAATTTTACTTTCAACCATATGTATTTTGCAGACTGTTGAAAGCAAGACATCAAAAATGAAATTCAAAAGATACATCATTCATTGGGGAACTTAAGTTTATCAGTATCATGCTGAATATTTTCTGAAGGTCTCTTTTGTCTAGCAGGGAACAAGTTGTTGATCCGTTTGTCACAGCTTTGGAATTATCCCTTCTGTAAAGACTTGATAAAAGTAAATTTGTTCTGCAAGCTAAAATATAACATCAGCTTGACTTTTGAACTGAACATCATAGGGGTTGAACTGTTTAGATCGATGTAAAATGTGATTTTATGTGATTCTATTTCAGTGGATATAAAACAAAGTTTGCCACAATTGTTTCTATTAAAGAGGCATATCTACTGTATTTTTAATGAATGAATGTGTATAGAAACCAATGCACCTCATGCTGCTCAATTTCCAAAACATGGGCCATTATTACAAAAGTGTACAAATGTCAGTCACTTGCCTATTCCATTAGTTGCCATTCAGCATTCATTCTGGGTCAGGGAGTGCAGAACTTCGGTTAGTTTTGAGTTTTATAGCTGTCATAGCACAAATTGTTATATTTGAAATGTATGAATTTTAAAATGCTCTGTCTGTTAGTATCTTTCATATCTCTGAATTACCTAATGGCCTTGATCTGCTGATCTAAAAGTTTATTTGCACTAGCTTTCTCCCATCACCAAATGTTTGTTGAGGGCATAAATTGAATACATCACTTTCTATTGATTCCCAACACAGCTTCAAAGCAATATCAGGGATAGTTTCTCTGCTCCACTTTCAAAATATGCTTTTTCCTTTTATGTCACCTTCAGCCGTTCAATGTATTGCAAGTTCATCAGTTATTCTGTGGATGAAGGAATGCCCATGCAATTGAGCCAATGCTATATATTGAATGCTAATAGTTATTTTAATCTTTCTTTACTAGCATTCTGACACAGGAGAGTGGTTTGTAACTGTTTGCTTAGCATGGAGAAGGTTTTCAGCTCAGTATATGGCAGATATATCCTTTTCCTGAACAATTAGTTTTCCTATTTGAAATAAGTCCAGGGGTTTTAACATTTTATTATAAAAGCAAAGAAAAATAAGATAAAGGTTCCCCTCACACATACGTGCTAGTTGTTTCCAGCTCTTGGGGGTGGTGCTCATCTCCGTTACAAAGCTGAAGAGCCAGCATTGTCTGAAGATATCTCCATGGTCATGTGGTTGGCATGACTAAATGCCAAAGGCTCATGGAATGCTGTTACCTTCCCACCAAAGTGGTCCCTATTTTTGTACTTGCAGTTTTACATGCTTTCAAACTGCTAGGTTGGTGGAAGCTGGGACAAGTAACGGGAGCTCAATCCATTACGCGGTGCTAGGGATTTGAATTGCCAAACTGCTGGCCTTTCTGATCGACAAGCTCAATGTCACAACTTGATCAGGGCAAAGCAATAGATGCAATCTACATAGACTTCTGTAAAGCCTTTGATTCAGTGATACATGACAAACTACTTGTAAAACTAAAATCTTACGGTATCTCTGGACATCTGCATTACTGGATAGAAGCATTCCTGTCAAACAGACAACAAATGGTCAAAAATTGGAAGCGTCCCATCAAATTCTGCACCTGTCAACAGTGGTGTCCCCCAAGGCAGTGTTCTAGGACCAACTCCTTTGATACTCTACATAAATGACCTCTGTGATCATATTAAGAGCAACTGCGTTCTCTTCACTGATGATGTAAAGCTATTCAACACCACAGACAATGCTGCTACCCTTCAAAAAGACCTTGACTATGTATCAGAATGGCCAAACAAATGGCAACTTTAAATTTCAACAAACAAATGCTCTGTCTTACATATTGGCAAAAAAAAATAAAAAATCAGAAAATAAAATACAGGCTGAATAATCAAGACCTTGTTGATGATCCAAACTCTGTCAAGGATCTTGGAGTACTCATCTCTAATGATCTAACTGCTAGAGCCCACTGTAGCGACATAGCCAAAAAGGCATTAAGAGTTGTTAACCTAATCTTATGTAGCTTTTTCTCTGGTAATATTACACTACTAACTAGAGCGTGCAAAACATTTGCTAGACCAATATTCCAATACAGCTCATCAGACTGGAATCCACATTACATACCTGATATTAACACAGTTGAAAAAGTCCAGAAATATTTCACAAGAAGAGTTCTCCATTCCTCTACTCATTGCAGAATACCTTATGCCACCAGACTTGAAATTCTAGACCTAGAAAGCCTAGAACTATGCTGCCTTCGGTCCGATCTAAGTATAGCATATAAAATCATACATTGCAATGTCCTTCCTGTCAATGAGTACTTCAGCTTCAACTATAACAATACAAGAGCAAACAATAGATACAAACTCAAGGTTAATCACACCAAACTTGCTTTGCAGGAGATACGACTTCAGCAACAGAGTGGTCAATGCCTGGAATACTCTACCTGACTCTGTGGTTTCTTCCCCAAACCCCCAAAACTTTAACCTTAGACTGTGTACTATTGACCTCACCCCTTTCCTAAGAGGTCTGTAGGGGGCGTGCATACGCGCACCAACATGCCTACCATCCCTGTCCTATTGTTTCTTTTATTTTTTTTATTTTTCTTATATGTATCCATGTATTCATAACTATGTTTTCACTCATACCTATTATCTTGTAAGCAATTGACAAACCAAATAAAATAAAATAAAAATAAATAAAACTCTCTATGCTTAGCAAATTTCTTAACAATTTTGCTCTTTCAGCAAAACTCATAAAGAGAAATAGAGTGGAAGAGACAGAAAAGAGGGTTTTTTAAAACCTGCCTGTTATACTTGCAAGTATATGTACTTCTGTGCTTTTGCTTTGCTTATAAGATTTCAGTATTCATGTGTATGCATGAATAAAACATGCATGCATATGTTCATATGCATATGTACACACTCACAGTTAGGAACACATGCCCATCTGCCAATCATCTTCCTGGAAGAAAAAGGTAAAAGGGCAGAGAAGAAGGGTTTCCCCTTCTTCTCTGCCCTTTTACCTTTTTGTTCCAGTAAAGATTCTCTTCTCTAAAGGGAAACATATGGTCTGCAGTTCAAAAAGTATGTCTTGTAAGCTCTATACCTCAGTTCAGACAGGATTTTTTAATTTTAATACTTTTTAAAAATTTAACTTTTAATACCTGGCATAAGCATAAAATAGGAATAGCTTCAATTTTAAATGTGGATCACCTAAGGCGATCAGAGAAATATATCTGAGCCAAGTATGTATGATTTCCAAATTATGTCCAGATTGAATCATGTCTTATATATGAAATTGCACTTTACAAGAGCCCTAGCATTGCAGATAGTCCAAAGAACACTGGAGATTACTAGGGAGGAGCACATTATGCCAGGTTTGTACTAGGTCCACTAGGGAGTATGGAGGTTTATGGTTTAGGAGGTTAGGACACTGGGCTGAAGATTGGCTGGTTTACGTTCAAGACCTGGCTGCTGCTATGGGACAGGTTGAGCTATTGTCACATGCTCCAGCTCCTGCTGACCCAGCAGTTCTAAAGTGGGCAACCATGAGTAGATAAAATGGGCACCAGGTTGATGGGCATCTTAACATCTTAAAGGAGTCTCCAACTGGATGCCACTTAGGCAATGGTGATGTCATCATTCAATCCTTTCATCCTGGAAGCATTTCAATGCTCCCAGCATAACTGTAGGATAAAGTAGTCTTAGGTTCATTGGGAGTTATCTGTTTTGTTTGGTTTCTATGTTTTATTTTTAATTTTAGTATTACCATGGGTTTTATTGGACCAATGTGATGCATTGGTTGAGTGGTGTGATGACCTAGTGGTGAAGACACTCACCTCCCATTTGGAAGGTTGAGATTTCAATCCTAGTTTGCAGAAGATGTATCACTCCTCCTAGAGCACACACACACACACACAAAAATACCTGCCGCAAACTCAGCATGGCATCAGAAAGGGAATCCAGCCAGTAAACACTCAGCTTCATCCATTTGTCCTGACTCTAGTCTGAATAAATAATTACAGTGTTTTAAAAAGGGAGTAGTGTGATGTAATGGTTAAAATGTGCTAGGAGTGGGAGATTTGGGTTCTAAATCCTTCATTAGGCAAAGAAGGCAGATTGATGTCTTAGGGCTAGTCACTTATCTAGACTAGAAAATTAAAAAAAAATCAAGTTACAGTAGATGGAAATGGTAGGGTTAGAATTAGGGTGAGGGTCATACAGTTCTTAACCTTCAGTGAAAATACTTTGATTCTGCAGTGGATTAATTCAGGTTGGTAATAATAAATGCGAATTTTACAGTTTGATCATATGACATCTTACTTTGTTTTGTCGTATTTTGTGACCTTAAATGCTTTCCACTTTTTTTTAACAAGGATGTTCCTTAATTATTCAAGTCCTTTTGTTTAATACATGAATGGGGGTTGGTTGTGTTCCTCCGGATGTATTGTGCCTTTCAAACCACAGCAGACCTTCGTTTTCCACTCTGTGGCTCACAAACCACTGATCTGCAGATCAATGGAAGACCTCTTCCTTTTTACAGTGCTCTAAAATATTAATCTCTGTTTCCTTCTCATCTCCCCTCACTATACAGCAGGTGTGAGCAAGAATCTTCCAAATGGCTTTGGAAAATCCGTAAAGAGGCATCAGCCTTTTAATTATTAAATGATTGTAGTCTCCATGTTAATGTTAATTATCTTTAAACTTTTTCCATTCTGCTTTTGTTAGCTGTTTTGAATGCTTGCCACAGTAGAAAGTTGGGGTGGGTCCAAGTATAATAATATCAAATCTCAGCTATAGATAACACATCATAACTTCAAAATAAAGAAAATAAAGAAGGAAAACCACCAGGAACCAAAGTCCTCCATCAGTAAAATGTTTGAGGAGTGAGGGGGAAATCATTCTGATGTGTAATCTTGACATATCAAATAAGTCTTTCTGCTTTATATATTACTGGTGCCAAGTCTTACAAGCTCCTAGTGCCAGCTTATCTGTTCATCCGAGCTTTCTTTAACTGGTGCTGGTGCTCATTTCTGCCTAGATGGTATTCTTGTGTTTTGTTCCTAGGATGTGTTAAATATCTGTTTAATTAAATGTTCTTAATTAAGTGTTCTTAACAATTTAATTTAATTTTCTTTCAGAATTTCAAAACAACATATAAATAACAGGGCTCTGCAAAATATTTTAAAAAGAGCTTTCTGCCAAGCAATGGCTTCTTAAAGGACTAAAGCAATCTGTGCATGTTAGTGTATTAGCACTGACTTCATTGGCCATCTGGGTAGAAGTTCCACCTGTGAAAGTTACACACTGCAAAAAAATAATAATGGGAATATCTTTCAAAGCAGACATGCTGTGCTTTCTGGAAGATATTACTGCTTAAGCAGTTCAAGGAGAAATACTCTATGGGTGCTTCAGAAATATTAGGAATGTGTGAATCAATTTAAATTCAATTGGAGAACTGAGATGGAGAGGGTCATTCTTCCTTAACATTTAGCTTTTTGAGATCCAAAGGCAATATGGTGTGATTCAACCCACACTGGGATTTAAGGTTCATTTGGGAAAGGACAAAATAAAACAGAAGACAAATCATGCTATCATGAAGAATCATCAAAATACCTACAAGAAACTATTTGACTTGAGCTTGACTTGTGGTGGACTTGATCACAACAGTGGTTGAGGGTTAAAAGGGCTAAAAAGATGGGTAGAACCATGATTTGAAGACCCACACCCCTTGGTACATTTTGTAAAAATTAGAGTGCCATTCTAAATCCTTTATATTTGTGATGTCACAATATACGTACAGAAGGAGTGAAGCTTGTGTTGCAATGAGACAATGCTGTTCTGTTATGCCATTCTGTTCCCCCCTGTTCCCCCTGTGTAAGAGTTGTTTACATACTGAATGACAAACAGAAAAAGGAAATGTTGGCAAAAGCTGTACAGCACTAATAAGGATAGGGTACATATTGTTGTTTTTAATTCCTTTGAAGCACTTAGAAAATTATAATTTATGTTGTCTTTTGACCGAGTAATGTTGCTTTTGCAGAGTTGTCTTATTTCAGTCTTTCCCATAGTCTCCATAAAAAGTGTGCCTTCTATCTTAGCCGTGGAACATAATTAATAATATTTTTGTCGTGTATTACCCAATAAAGTATTATGCAAACTCCAGTTCCTGGATTATCATTATGGGCAATAGAATGCTGATCAAGATGGAATTTGGGTCTGTTCCAGCAAGGCTCTTATTATATATTTCTCATCTAACATAATCAAGAACTACTCAGGAAAGGGACTGTCAAGATCTATAAGAGTCTAAAAGTTCAATATACATTTAAATCTGACTCAGGATTCTACATAAAATTGAATTTAAAGGATTGGACTAATGATAATCTCGTTAGCAACAATGACAGATTATTTGATGTGGTACATAAAGTTGATCTAAATGCCAGTTATGTTCCATTAATGGGTTCATTTCAAAATGAAAAAGATCATGTTCAAAAATTATAAATGATTAAAAATTAAAGTTGAGAGATTAAAAAAATGCCCTTCTACCAGTTGTCCTGTGATATTCATGATCTCTATTTAGTGGTAACTTTCCCCCAAATGTCCTGGACTTGAAAGTTGAAGGTTGGGATAATAGGACATTCCCCTGCATAGGCCTATGTATTTTTCTTTATCTGTGCATCACATGTGCACAAATAGTATTGTCCTGCTACTTACAGATGTTGAAGCAACAATAGGGATAATGAATTGCGGACAGAAAATCTCCATAATCTTTTAGACTTTCAGGGTAGAAATGGTGGAGTGAAAAGAAATCCACAAAAAACTGAACCACCAACTGCAGTGAAATGAGCTAATGAGTGGACAGGGTCTTTGAAAATTCTTTTCCCCTAGATGAGGGCAAGACTAGAGATCACTCACAAGGGATCGATACAGTTCCTCTTCATGAGAATATCACAATGCAATGGTCTATAACAGACTTTGAATATTGGGAGATAAGGAAAGAGCCATGGTGGTACAGTGGTTAGAATGTAGTATTGCAGGCCAATTCTACCAATTGCCAGCAGCTCAATTCTGACTGACTCAAGGTTGATTCAGCCTTCCATCCTTCCAAGATCAGTAAAATGAGGACCCAGATTGTTGAGAGCAATATGTAAGTCACTTAGAGAGGGCTGTAAAGCACTATGAAGTGGTACATAAGTCTAAGTGCTATTGCTATCTTACAGTCAAAGGGTTTTAGAATGATAACACATTTACTTTTCTAATCACTTTTGATCATGCTTATAAATTTTGTTTCAGCTATTAGGAGCCTTTGCAATGATAGGTTTCATAACAACTAGCAAGTTTTCTTCAACCCTTAGAAAAATAATATTTTAATATAAATGTAAGGACTTAATTTTTCTAATAAATAGCAAAAGAGCAATCAGAACATTGATTTTAGAAAGTTACAAATAGATTAAGGGTCAGGTAAATTTGAAATAAAATTTTGGAATTAATTATAAAGAATCCTTCATATGTGAAAATGTTTTTTTTTAATTATTCTTTTTAAAATAATATAAGATTTTAAAATTGGAAACTAGAGAGAACTAGAAGAAATTAAATATTACAATTAAAGAATAACAATCAAACCTGACTTACAAGTATAGACTGAAGTAAAAAAAAATGTTAACATTGGACATATTAAAGAATATTTTGGAACAGTAGGTCCAGAAGTTAATTTAAGATTGTCTCCCTCTATAGATAGAAGGTGCTTAAAACATGTTATAGAAGAGGAGCAAGTTTTGTCTGACAAGATTGAGACTGATTTGAAAGTGGATTAAAAAATGGCTATAAGAGAGATATGAAAAATGATGTTATATGGACATAGGAAAGGAATCAGTTGATGTCTTAAAGAGCTTAACGAATTAAGAGAATGATGTAAATTTTACAAAAAGAGGCTTCTTAAAGTTTTGAAGAATTTTGTGAGACAAAAGTAAAATGAAAAGAAATTTCTAGAATAGTATTTGTCCTAAAAGTCAAAATTGTTAGAAGTAAAAGGGAGGAATGTGATATGGTTTATTTGATCAAAAATTCAAATAGTTATGTTTTTATCTCTAGTGTTAATGGATTTTGGTTACATCTGGACTGAAATGATGAGGCTTTAACAAGTTATTTATAATTAAAAGATGGATATGGGAAAAAGAGATTATTTATTATATTTTAAGAAAAGATAACATTATTAATATCATTTATATTTGTGATGAAGGGAGAAGTCATTTCTCTGAATTTTTGTTTGTTTTATTATATTCTTATTTTTATTTCCTATTTTTCATTTTCTTTCTTTTTTCCACTTTGTATTTTTTATTCTTTTTTAGTTTGTATTGTTGCAATTTCATTTTTTAATCAAATTAGTATTTTTTTTAAAGTAAATCACCTCTTCCGAGATTGTTTAGAAACAAAATTGCTGTCAGTCCTTCAAAATAAACTAGATTAGGAAATTCAAGTCATGCAGGTAAATAGTCCTTTATTATAAGGTTATAATAGCAGAATCTTGCAAGCCTAAATATACTGTCCCCCTGTCTCCCCTTATCTTTGTTAGAACTGGAGAGTTTTTTGTCTGAGATAGTTTAGTATATCCCAGATTCATGTTCAGGGGTGGGATTCTACCAGTTCGCAGCTATTCTCTAGAACCGGTTGTTAACATTCTAAGCAGTTCAGAGAACCGGTTGTTAGAAGAAATATTGGCCTAATCCTGTAAGGAAGGCAGGACAGAAACATTCTGGTGTTGCTTACAGAAACTGCCTCTCCGTTAACCCTCATTACATTCATGGCAGGACTAGACTTCCTATCTCAGGAACCTCTCTGGAGTTTTTTGCCCTTCTTTGCTGGTAATTTACTTGTGTGGAGTGACCATTCAAAGTTACAATGGCACTGAAAAAAGTAACTTATGACCATTTTTCACACTTACAACTGTTGCAACATCCTCACAGTCATGAGAGGCCAGGCAAGATGCATGCCTTGATGTGAGTAATATTGAGTTAGCCACACCCAGGCAAGAACATGACCACCAAGCCATGTCCACCACCTAAGCCATGCCCACAGAACCAGTTGTTAAAAAAATTGAATCCCACTTCTGCTCATGTTTCTTTAATTTCACCATTGTCTTGATAATGACTTTTCCTTATCTTCCTTAAGGTCATTCTTTTAGCCATTACAATTGTCCTTTTACTGAATGGGGGAGGAGGAGGAGGAAAACAGTAAAGGATGTAGCAAAAGTTTGGCCCTTGCTACATCTTGCCATTTGTTCCTTGATTTTCCACAGTTTTCAATTTCCATCCTTCAGAGAAGGTTACAGGCTAGTAGGAAATAAGTAAGGAGAATTGGTTAACAGATTTCTCCCTCAAAGATTGAACTCTAGTCTCTGATCTCAGAAGTGAGAATCTGGCTTATCCTATTCTCCAAGGACATGATATTTGTATAATGACTATTTTTAAAAAGTGTCATAAAGAAAAGTATTGGTGAAAAGTGTGTAATAGCAATAAGAGAAATACTGATGAGCATAAACAGTTTTTTTAAGTTTTAAAATTTTTAATAGGTGAGAACATGAAAACAGAAAGACTTGGCGTTAGAATGAAATACCATCTGTTTTTTTCAGGCATGGTATTTAATTTAGAGAAGAAATAAAAGAAAATGTATTATCAAAAAGAAGTACCAATAAGTAAAAATATCTTGCTTAGCAGGTTAAGTAGGGATCAATAAATTTCAGGTGTTAAGAAAGAGGATTCAGTATGAAGATTAGATCAAGGCTGCCTGCTCATATGAAAGCTTCCTCTGGAGAGGAATAATTATGATATTTGCATATGAAAAAATATCAACAACAGCAAGAATAATAATAATAAAGTTGTACATCAAGATACACTTGGTTATTGAATATCAGTGAACACTCTGCTCAATGAATATAACTTTTCTGAAATGACACAAAATAGTGACAAACGAAGGCAAATATATGTGTCCCAGGATACTGTTGCAGGATCCAATCTGGATCAGTCACTAGGACCAGTCTTAGTCTTCCAAATTAACCAATATTAGATAGTTGTAACTGTTGCAT
This sequence comes from Pseudonaja textilis, assembly GCF_049901715.1. Taxonomy (NCBI): domain Eukaryota; kingdom Metazoa; phylum Chordata; class Lepidosauria; order Squamata; family Elapidae; genus Pseudonaja; species Pseudonaja textilis. The sequence goes on along the minus strand of NC_141992.1, from coordinate 125,828,653 downwards.
ATAATAGTCAAATTGCAGTATTGTAGAAACATCTTGTATCTTGTATCTATCTGATGGAAGATGAACTACAAGATCAGTTTAATTGTGTATTTTAATAGCCTTCATACAGTTTCACTTGGTTGATACTGTTATTGTTTTTTAACTAGAGTTTTCATTACTGCCATAGTTCATGCCACTAATGTGAATGTACCATCTGCTGAATTTATGGTTTATCCCCAACAGAACAAGACAAAAAGCATCTTTTGAACTCAGAAAAGGATGATATCAGCATTTCAACATTTATCTCCCATACTAACATTTTTCTCCCATCATAAATTCAGTCTTCAAGACAATTTTCCTGCATGGTTTGAAAGTAATCTTATGTTTCTTTGAAGGTTCTTGTGAATTTCAACTCTAGTCTTTTATTTCCTTATAGACTAATCATAACATTCAATTCATTTACTGCTTCTCAGAAAGCTGAGTCAATAGCAGCTCAGCTAGATCTTCTCTTTATTATAAGAATTAAAATGGGATGAGAACTAAGACTTTTGCCTTGTATTTAAAAGCTTGCTTGTTCAAAACTGAACATCAAAATGACAACAAATAACTTTCTGTAGCTAATTTCCATGACTGAAGACTTAAGCACAGTGTTCTACCACTTCATCCTTTCTCTAGTTACTTGAAACTCTGACTAAAAATACAACAATTAAACTAGAAAAGAAAGAAAAGGAAAAAGACAAAGAGAAGGAAGAAGGGAGGGAGGGAGGGTGGGAAGATATCTAGGGAAAACTAGCATAATGAAAGAAAGAAACAACCCTTTCTAGAGTTTATGCCATTTTTTGAATCAATACATTCATATATACAAGGCAAAATTTTTCACCATTCTGTTATTTTAGCACCAATATTAAGGGAAAGGATTAAAGATTATTAGAATGAAAAATGGCTAGCAAGAAAATAATTTTCATTTTAAAAAAGGTATTATGTGTACTTCTAGTATTTTTTCCAGCTGAGGGCAAAGTGGCTAAATCTGGACATCTTTTTCTTAAACCAGTTTAGATGTAACTTCCATGAACACACAATAGGAATAGCTTAAACCAGGGGTGTCAAACAGGATTTCTTCGAGGGCCAGATCAGCATTGTACTTCTCCTCTGCAGATTGGCTGGAGGGGACGGAACCTAGTGCAACCCCTCTGTGGCCATTTTCAGCCCGGATAACCTCTTGCAGCACTTTGCCAGCCAAAATGGGGCACAGGAGCTACATGAGTCCCCCCTACAACCTGTTTTTGGCCAGGGAAGCTTCCTACAGCATACTGCTCACCAAAACCAAGTGCAGGGGACCCATGCAAGCCCTCTTGTGTCCCAATTTTGCTATTTCCAGGCAGGCCCCATGGACCAGATTTAAGCAAGCCACAGGCCGGGCCTTGAGTTTGACACCCCTGGAGATATAACTTGGTGCTCTTTGTACTTGGTTGTTTTCTAACAAACCTTTCATTTTCAAAAACTAGGTAACATCATCAGTGTTGGCATCGTACACTAGAGTATGCTAGTATACTAGCACTGATGATGTTTCCTAGTTTGGGTAGTGAAACATTATTAAGACAAAATCCAAGCTTAGAGAGCACCAAGGGCTCCTTATTTCAACCCTGAGTTCGAAATATTCTCCTTTATCAGAACTGTAACCCTTTTCTCAGTTAGATCTACTTTGTGGTTCCTAATTTTTTAATAATGAGAAAAGTGTCATTTGATTTTGACTCATTTATTAATACATTATGATTTGGCCTACAAAACTCTGAAAAGTTGAGCATATTGAGGAGGAACCTTGGTGGTGCAGTGGTTAGAGTGCAGTACAGCAAGCTACTCCTACTGAAATTTGGCAGATCGAATCCCACCAGGCTCAAGGTTGACTCAGCCTTCCATCCTTCTGTGGTCAGTAAAAAGAGGACTCACATTGTTGGGGACAATATGCTAACACTGTAAACTGCTTTGACAGGGTTGTAAAGTCTAAGTGCTATTGCTATATTGAATTATATTTGATTATGATAATAATTTGAAAGACAATGGAAAGATTAGCAATGGCAATCTTTTTATGAAACTCAGTTTCTAAAAATACCTATCAACAACTCTCTGACTTGATCTTGAAGAGTATGATTCAGTTGGTTGATAATAAATATACAGCAGTTTCCATGTGTTTTCACTCTCTTATGATCTTAGTGTTAAAAATTAAATAGTGATGCTGAAAGGCCACCTGATTTGTTAAGTTCACTGGTCTCATAGCAACCAATCCATCAAGTGACCTAATCAATTTCTATCCCAGTTAGTAGTCATAAAATTGTAATATTAAAACTAATGGTCGTTTTCATTTTTTCCCCTTTGGTTCCCCTCTTTCTTTCTTTCTTTCTTTCTTTCTTTCTTTCTTTCTTTCTTTCTTTCTTTCACATTTTTTAAAAAATTATCTGGACTATCTTTGTAAATAGTGTCTCACTATTTACTTTGCAACAAACACAAGATCCTTTTCCATTAAGCAACACTCCAGAAATGCTTTAATAAATAAGACAGTACAGAAAAGTCCCCAGAAAGAATGGCAATCAGAGGTTTGTTCTTTACTCCCCGCCCCCCCAAAAAACCCCAAAGAGTTTGGCTGCTGGAGGGAAAAAAAAATCCTTGAAAATACATTTCTCCCCAATCTGGCATTTAAACCTGGTAACAATATTTTGATTTTTTTTTTTTTTAGAAGAAGTAAGAAATGGGACACAGGACTTTTTTTCACTTGGTTAGTTTCTATTTGTATCTACGGAAGGCATTTTGAGTAAGATATGAAACAGGTTGGATATTTTCAGGATTTAAGGTGTTGGGCTTTTTCACTTAAGAAAAAGTGAATTGCATTGAAAATTATTTGTTATTTTACACTCAAAAAATAACTTTATCAGTACAAGTTATTCTTTGTAATTTTAAGCAAAGGGATTGTTAGACTCAGTATTAAGGTCCACTAAAGAAACACTGAATTGCTTGTGTCCAACTTGAAATAGATATGTTCTTCCTATTTGAAATAGGAGCAGTAACCAGGCTATGGACCATCTGTAAAATAAATGGGAGTTTAGTTAATTCCACTGATTTTAATGTGTCTACATTTAGTCTAGATCCAACATAAATATTCCTAAAGTGTTATAAAAGCTGCCATTCTTAAATTATACATTTTTACACCTGGAACATGACTGAGAAAAAAAAATAGGTCCTCCATCTCATCATCCATTAAAGGAGGGTTGCACTGATACCTAGTTCACTCAGTCTCATTGGAAATTATGGATAATTTATCTGTCATGTCTGAGACTGAATGGGGTTTCCTGTTAGGTATTCCTAAATAACCATAATCTTATTTCAGAAAACATTGATTCTACTTCTTTTATGGTATTTCATTCAATGTTGGAGCCTTTACCTCTTCATGAATAATATAGTGTCTTGTTTAATAGATAATCAATCCATTTATTAATTACCCAATAAAAGTCTAAGGGAAAGTGGTTTATTTTTTTAATCGGAATATCTGATATTCTATGATACTGTATTCTAGTATGGAAATTAATACATTCTAAGATTACCTATGTGTATTTACTGAAATAGGAGGTTCAATGATTGAAGAAAAGCATTGTAAAAACTTAAATTTAAAAACTTGTATGTGTGTTAAAAAGCAAGTTTATAGGCAGCAAAAAAATGAGAGCTTTTCCTAGGTAATGTAATATTCATCCATCATTAGAATTCTGTCATGCTGATGATGCATTAATGTAATACATCATCAGACTGCCTTCATTCCTATGATGTATGACTCACTAAAACAGTGCTAGCTGGCAAGAGCTCATTGTGGAGATTCAGCAACTTTGAATGCATGATATAAAAAGGGATTACAACTCCTACCTTTTGCTAACTCAAGATACCATGAAAGGAGTCTTCCAAAATTGACTATATTGACATAGAATGACATACAACTTCTTTACTATTCTGGAGATTCTGCTCATAAGCATGCACTATACTACACTCTAATATAAGGCTGGGACATGATTACCATTGAAATAGTAATGGATGTCAGATGTTGGGAGGCACTTGCTCCTCTTTTTGCCACTGTGAAAGACAAAGCTGTGCATGCTGCATAGCATTTCTTGCAATTTCCAAATTAGCCTGCTCCTTTCCATTTTGATGCTGCACGCTGTTTCACTGCCAAAAGAGAAAGTTAAATGCCAATCCAATTTATTTCTTTTGTAGAATGGAATCACTAAAATATCTTGGTCTGTGCATGCTGCCAAGGATTATGAAAAAAAAAAAACCTTAGAAGGAAGCTGTTTGGTAAGAATTGATGACTTAGAGTGCTGTTAAAGTGCCTTCCCTGAAATTGTGTCATCCAGTATAGTCTTTGGCAGCCATATTCAGGAAACAGTAGCAGCAGGGATTTTAGGAATGAACTTTACTGTTGTAGGTATAATAACAGAACCTTGAAAGCCTGTCAGAGATTCTCACTGCTTTATTTTATACTAATAAAATCAAGGCATGATTATTTTGAGTTTCTTTCTCATGATTTTTTTTTTCTGTCCAGACACTGAATAAGCTTTTCTGAACATCCTTTTCCCTTAATGGTAACTTTACTGCTTCCTCATTCTCGGGTTTATATTCCATCACAATCTCTCATGCTTCCCAGGCAGCATAGTCATGAGAAGCTTGATGTAGATCACAAGTAGAAAATAAGTGTTCACATTTATGGGCATAATAACATATGTACTTTCTGGGCCATGTGATTCAGCAGGCTATGGCCAACCAATTGTACAAGGAAGCCCAGCAAATGGCCTTTAGAGGCAAGCAATTGATCCTAATAACTTCTCTGATTAGGAAAAAGCAGTTTTAAAGCTGGCCAAGATGGCAGCCACATTTCAATAGCAATGTTACATGTTCAATTATATTAAAAAGGTAAAGAATTCCCAGCAGATTTTAATCCAATAATCATTGCCAACCATAGAATGGGATACATGTTTCAGTTTCAAAGCCATTGAGTCAACACTGAACATTGAAGTGGTACCTATTTATCTATTCACATCTGTGTGCTTTTGATCTACTAGGTTGGCAGGAGCTGGGGGCATTGTTTGACATTAAGATCTCAAATTTGGGGTCCCATTCTTCTAGGATTAGTTTCATTGGGTCATTTCTAGTTTTAGTATTTTGAGAAGGGGGAAATACCCTTCTTCTTGTCCATTTTATTTACTGTACAGAATCAACTTTTTCCATAGCCTTGGTTCATCCAGATGTATGGACTTCAATTACTAGATTTCTCAGAAGTGGCAGCACTATTTAGAATTTTCTTTTAGTTGAAATCCCAAGTTACAGAAGGGCCTGATATGTAGCAAAGGAATTATTCTCTATGGACTGTTCTAGTATGGTTTTATTCTGTCTATTCACACAGTATGATTCAAACAGCCAGAAAATCAAGGCACTTGCAGGATGTCATTAGACCCATTAAAACACTCTCCCCTGTTATTTTCACACCCAGGAGAATTGAAAATGTATTTTCCCAGAAATCACATATTTCGATGTGCTACTTGAAAAGATTTCATGAAGAAAGCAAGCTGAACAGGAAGTAGAGATGGATATTAAAATAAGAAGGGTCTCCTGTCTTCATTTCCTCACTGACAGGAAAAAAGTCAAGAATTGCCTCACACTTCAAGACTTGTAAAATTAATTTACAAAGGAAATATAACATGGATGAAAGGATTGTAGTATATAGATTCTGCAAAATGGATAGATTGGAATAGATTCAATATGAGAGAATAGGTAAAGCCACAACATGCTGTATAAACCATATCTGTTAATAGTAAATGTTATAAGTTTGATAAACAATTTTTCAAAACTTTTGTTCCATGAATACAATAGTTACATTTCCTGAAACATATTATAAATGCAGTCAGGCTTTCAAGTGATGGAGATGGTTTGCCCAGATTGGGGGGGGGGGGTCCCCCAAACATTTGAGTTGGAGGTGCCAATTTTTCTTGATTTTTTTTTAATTTTTATATCATGAAAATAAAGCTCTCAGATTAGTGCCACTAGTAGAAACAATATACTAAAAACCACTAGAATCATAACAGGATTTTTTGTCTTTGAGTAAAATACTCAAATTAGGTTCTGTGTTGCCATGTTTGATGTCATTAAGGGCTATCTAGGAAGAAGATGAAAACATTTGTGAATTTTTGTTTGAAAAGCAGTCTTTAGCTTAGTAAAGCATGTATTTCAGATACAAATAGACAAATGGAGATTTTTCCATGGTGTTTAAGGTAAGAAAGAGAATGACAAAGGTTAAAATAGGAAATGGGTAGAAATTGAAGAAATTGAAGAAATTAACAACAGAAAAAATACTTGAAAGACCTAAGTAAACAAACTGGGCCACTTCTGATTATTTCCCCTGAGGGCTGATGACTACATTCACAATTGTTATACTGTCACTTCCAGTTGGGAACATGTTTTATTTTGGGAAATTACAAGAGGAATATACAAAGAAGAAATTAAAGAATAGTATATATAAAGCTTAAATTATGAGTTATAAGAACACAATCATTTCAAAACAGAGGGTGGGGTTTCTTCTTGAAAAATTGGTGTTGCAAGTCCTGAAAATGACACCTGGTTATAATCCAAAAGAGTATAAATGAATCCCAAACCTTTGTAAACAAGAAATAAATCAACAGAGCTAGTCAACAAATAAATATACACAAAATTTCAACATAAAAACTATATAGACAAAAAACTGAGAATCCAGAAAATACAGAGTATACTTTAACACACATACATTTCCTCTTTCTTATGGAGAAGAAAGACAAAAGGTAAAGAACTTCTAATGTCAAAAAATCAACAACCAAACATATGAAGAAAATATTGCAAGGAGAATATTTAATGTGTCCCACTTTAAATATTCTCCTTGCAATATTTTCTTCATATGTTTGGTTGTTGACTTTTTTTCCTCTTGGAAATAATTTAGAAAATATTTATCTATATATAGAATTGCATTAAATGGATATGTATGAGGAATGGCTGAGTGAAGGGATTGGCAGTTGAAAAAACTATAAAAGGAGGAAAAAGGAAATATCTTTGCCCTATCATTTTTGTACTGAAAATCCTTATATTCAAAACCTATGACCCCGTAAGTACTCAAAAATAGCTAAATAGAAACAAAGAATGACTACACGTGGGCAATAAAGCATTGGGAGTGGAGGCACCTCTGACTCTTTGCTGGTTCCCCATTGACTTTGCTCCTGGGAAATCAGAAATCAGAAATATTCCTTTCTTCCCTCCTTCCTTCCTTCCTCCCTCCCTTCTTCCTTCCTTTTCTCCTTCCCTGATCATTGCAAAGGTAATGCACGAAACCTCATATCATATTTTCTCTAAGACTTTTTAAATAAAACATCTAACATGTGACTTTTCATTAGTCCCCAGATGACCTGGGACAAATCAGAGGTGGCATTCAGCCAGTTCTTACAAGTTCTGGAGAACCGGTAGCATAATTTTTGAGTAGTTTGGAGAACTGGTAAATACCACCTCTGGTTGACTGTGTCCCCACCTATTCGCTGCCTCCGGAGTCCCAGCTGATTGGAGTCCCAGTTGATCGGCTGGGTCTTCTTTTGTTGCCCTGCACAGGAGAATGGAGCTGGAAATCATGTTAATGGGGTGGGGAGGAAATGGGGATTTTACAGTATCCTTCCGCTGCCACATCTACAAAGCCATGCCACACCCACCTAGTCACAATATGTCCACGGAACCAGTAGTAATGGCAATGAATTCCCAAACTGCCTCTAATCCTTCCCTTTAGGAAAATAAGATAACTTTGTCACTTGTTTTCTGTGAACATCCTGAAAATAGATACGAAGTCATTCTAGATATCAGCATACATTTCCATAGTTCAATTAAGCATTCTTCTGCAGAGAGGATGGGAGATATTTTACTTGCAGGTTTTATCATATACAATGCCAGTTCAGTGTATTGTGAAGGAATAGGTGGTTTGGTGAAGTTTAATGAAAATATCTCAAGATGGATTGGGATAAGAAGTTTTAAAATTTGTTCCATTACATGATAAGTTAATTTCTAATAGTGTTATGCTTTGCAGCACAACCACCATGTATGAAGGAAAAATCCAATTTGTTCATTGCATTTCCAGTCTGTTGAGAGAAAAGGGAGACTTATTTTGGCAGTCATGACTTCAGTAATAACCAGCAAAAATAATCTTCTACCTGTTCTCTCTAAGCTTAATGGTAAAGGTAAAATTAATCTTATTGAAATTTTGCATCTCATTTCAATCATACCCTCAAGAGGAGACAGATCTCACGTCTCTTAGTGGATCATGTTCTACTTGCTCCCCCTTTCCAGTACATATACAAAAGGATAATCAGTAAATAACTGATATATGTATCATATTTCAACTCTGAAGAAAACCACTGTTGTAATTTTACTACCTTCAAGAAATTGGTATCATCCTTATATTCTTACTCACTTCTGATTTGCCCAGTTTTGACTTTGAATCATTTCTAACTAAACCAAACAGTTTTGTCTTTCTCTGTATAGGTTATTCCTTTCCATTTGGAAACTATTATCTTACTAAAATGTTTACCCAATTCTTAATCCATGAGATATGTAATTGTTTGCTTTGTTTTGCTTTGTTCTAAAATCCTGTGATGAGTCACCTTTTTCCAGAGCTATTCAAGAATTGTACTGTAAGTAACACTGTGAAACATTTAACATAGGTGCCCAACCTTACATCTGAGATATATGTTAGTGAGAAAAGAAACAACTACAGAAATCAGTGTTTTAAAGCTGACTTAGGCAGCATCAATAATGTTTTAGGAAAACTTTGCTATAACTGTTAGTTAACTTTGACTTTAGAGTACAGCTGACCAAAATGTAGCACTCAACTGTCAATTCAGAAGACAGGTTTTAAGAGCTGGAAACTAAAATAATCAATGAATGTTCTGGATATTGAGCAGATGCTTAAAAACACACACCAGGGAACAATAATAAAAATCTCATGAGTTTATTGTTTCACACCTATCCCTCTGAATAGACTGGCATATGAAGTGCCCTATTGTGAATAAGAATCCAGCCAAAGAAGTAAGATATATAATTTATCTAACTTCACTTGTCTGTGTGCTCCCAAACATCTTTGAGAGAGCAATAAACAATTTCCAGCACTGCTCTGGTGATTCAAACTCACATTGCTGTTTAACAATGAGCTGTCTTGGATTATGTTATCACAAGGAAATGGGTGCTAGAACAACAACTTTCAGCCAAGATATGACTGACATTTTAAAACTCCCTGAAAATAATGGCTTACCAGGATGGCACTGTGAGTATTTAGCCATCTGGAGAAAATTGTTCAATGTCATTTTTCTAAATCTTTACTGATACATCAGGAATAATGTGTGGAAATAACCTACTTCTCTCTCTCCCTCTCCCTCTCCCCACCTCTCTTTCCTGCCTCCCTCTCCCTCTCCCTCTCCTCTTTCTCTTCCTTCTCCTCCTCTTTCTTCTTTCATCCTCTTTCATTCTTTCTCTCTCTTTCTCTCTTTCATTTTCCTCTTTCTTTTCCTTTCAGGGAATGAAAGGAAGAAAGAAATGAAAGAAGGAACAGAAAGAAGAAAAGGAAAGAAGAAAAAGAAAAATGAAAGATGAAAAAGAAAGGAGAGAGAGAGGAAGGAAGGAAGAAGAAAGAAAGAAAGAAAGAAAGAAAGAAAGAAAGAAAGAAAGAAAGAAAGAAAGAAAGAAAGAAAGAAAGAAAGAAAGAAAGAATCTTCAAGTTGAACTAAAAATTTACATGCACACTGTATCCAATTCTCTTGGCAAGATATAGAAATATTTTGACACTAATGTTCCTTTTACTGTGTCATTTTTACTTTCTCTCCAGCCTACAGAACTGGACATTTTCAATGATTAAAAACTATATCCTGTTCAAATCCAAATTCTCAGAGATCCAGATCCAGATGACTCTAATCCTATTTGCCTTCCATAAAGTTCCTATGATATTAGGGCCTGGTTATTAGTGAAGCATAATATGTCTATTTTAGAATTGTGATTTTTTTAAATGTGATACGTTGATCATTGCATTATGATTGTTTTAATGTATTTAATTTAGTTTATATTTAATTTGTAATATTTTTAGTGTTTGATAGCAACCCCTACTTAAGAGGAATAAATGATGGAGACCCAAGGAAAATCAGCACATTTAACCACTTTAGCTTTTCACAAGTCTAAGCATGAGATTTTACTTTATGATCATATGGAGAAAAAGCCGGGGTGCCTCTCTTTCTTTAAAATATGCTTTATAGGATGTTCCTGATCATTTTGTGAAGTGGGTATTAGGTCTATTTCCCAAGTTTTCCCTGACAGCACCTCAAGTTGTTCTTTATGAAGGCTACCAGTTCCGGGCTGCAAACATTGGATGGCAGCAAAGAGATATGGAAAATTCTGATCCTCTTGATGTTCCCCTCCCAAAAGCTCTTTAAAGAAGCTAGGGCCTGCAGAAGAGATTTGTATTGTGCTATGAATGCAGAGCACCTTTACAGTTTTAAGTAAAAAGGCAAGAATATTACCACCTTGCTTGCTTCTAAAAAGTATAATTATTCCTCATTCAAAAACAAAAATTGGTAAAGGATTTGCAGATTTTCCAATGAAAATGCTGAACTGAACGTTTATTTTGCAAAGCATATATCCTAATGAGAGAAGCCAAACAGTTCTGCCTATCTCTACAGCAAATATGCGTAGAAGAGCAAGCAGATCTAAGGGCAGGGTTAAACTAATCATCAGCCTAGAGTCATTACATTCCCACAAACCATCTAATTTCAACCCCTCCTGAATTCCATTGACCTTTATCTTGCTCTAATTTAGTATTGTACAATAGTTGACTTAAGGTTTTGTGTATAGGCTTGAGCAATAAATCCTCTATACTGGAACTTAGTGTGACCCTGATCCTTAGAGCCTGCTAATACGTTTGCTATTGTTTTTAATTAAGTCTCATGAATTGTGTCCTCCTCCTCCTCTTCCTTCAAGTATCTTAATTATTCTTTAAATGTGAAAACAAGTCAAAAGTTGATTTCCCAAGCAAAATCAAAATTCTATAGATTTCAGCAAGACTACTCTTTAAATTATTAGAGAATCAAAACAAAAGTCTAGCCTCAAGCTATTTCAACATTTCCTTAACTGCTTTAGCCAGCTAAATTCTGTCTTTTCACTTGTTAAACATGAATTGAGCTGATGGACATATCATGGGTGAGTTTTTGAAGAAACAGATGTCAGCAGAGGAGATACTGAAGCAAGAAATATGTGAAAGAAAGCATTAAAAATAATCCCAATGACTGATAGATTTGAGTGTGGATTTGGGGAACTTGGCACTAATACTTCATGAGTGACATAACGCATTATTTGGATTATTATCTGCAAGTAATGTATAGTTTGCTACCAAAAGACTAAAGTGCTGGAGGCATTTTTACAATGTCTTACAATATAAATTATAAATTTATATTAAATTTTCCTATATTCTGTATAGACAATAGAGATAAAAAAATTTGAGATGGCAATTATGAAGACCTGAAAGCAAACAGAAACTACTAATGAATTTTTAAAAAATCCTAACAATTTCTTTATAAACTTTTGGAAAAGTTTAACAACAAAACATGATTTAAAAATATTCTTCAGCTTATAATTGCCTTCTTGAACTGTAGGAAGGCCTATTAGTTTTCCTCCCAGATGGCTCCACTGATACAGAACCATAGAACAAATCATCCATCCCTGAAACCATGACACTTTGTGATCATTGTATAATGTAGTAACCAAAGATGACTAATTTTATACACTTTTTTCCTCATGAAATGTGTTGTCCAAACTGAAGACAGTAGGCAGGGCATATCATAGAGATGCTAGGAGAAGATCTGATTAAAAACCAAGGAAGTTAAGGATATAATCTTAAACAAATATTTTGTCTTTTCTGAGGAACATCTAATGATGTGCATCATGATCTGGTTTTATTGTGATAACACTTTTATTTTGGGAAGGGACTTATATATTTGTGTAATATATTTTCTTTGTTTGATTTCTTTGTGGAATGTTTATTATACTATATATTAGCTTAGGAAGGTTTTGAAGACCTGAATGTTCTTGATCACTGGGGCAAGTTGTTGATGTGCTTGCTCTGTGAAGTATCATATACAGTGAGGTATTCTGTGTATTTTAGTTTAGTTTAGTTTACTTTAATGTCATTGCACCTCATACAACAAAATTAAATACCATCTTCAGTGTATATTATGACTGAAAATAAACACAAACACACATCCTCCACCTTCTATACATTGAATTGAAAACCCTTGATATTGCATTAATATTGCACTATACAGTAGAATTCAATAGAATTACTACCCTGGGATAGAAGCTGTTTTTCAGCCTATTTGTCCTTTTTTCTATTATCCTGTACCATCTGCCAGATGGTAATAGTTCAGAAAAAGGTGCCCAGGATGAGATGGATCTTAGAATGTTTTGAACTTTCTTAAGGCTGTTGTTATTGTTGTTACTTTTGTTTGTTCCCATAGATTCAAATATATTATGTTTTATTACCGCACAGTGATTCATTTTGGTTTATATTTAATAAACAAATCATCTGTATATGTGCATGCTTTTCTAAAACTTAGTTTCATGTCACTAAAAATTGTATTTTCTTCTACTTGGTGAAGTGTGGTAAATATTTCTGCTCTGACATCTTGTGATTCAAATCTACTTTTGTTGAAGACACAATAAGGTTGAAGTCCATCATCCTGAATAGATAACCATTAAGTTTGCCTTTGTGACTTATCTTTGTCTTATAACTAGCTTCTTGGACAAGTTACATTTCAAATTAAAAGTTTCCTGCAAAGTCAGATACAAACAAGATATTGAATAAAAAGAACTATTATAACCTTCTATATACATGCATTTGTGTATAAGGGAAAAAAGGAAGCATAATGGACACTAAAAATACAGGCTTTTAAATAATTCATTGTTGGTGCTGAAAAGCACATTTTCTTAAGCCTAATTATTGTGTAGAAATGGAGTATTATCACCATATTTCCTATCTCCATCTTCATTTCAACTGATAGCTAAGTAGTCACCAGACATTTTCCTGATTTCATATTAAAGTTCAACATTACTTTTTAAGTAAAGAATTTCATAATTGCATATTATATGAATCCAACTATTTTCCTTCTATTTTTGAGGACTGTGGGACAAGTGTTGACCTGATCCTTATTTTTCTACATCCACAAAAAGCAGTAGGTATCATTTGGAAAGAAAATGGCACAACCCCTTTCCATTTGATAAGAAAATGGTAAAACATCACGACACAAAAAAAGAGGTTCAGATTATAGAACTTGTGCAAAGAAAAGCAACAAAGATAATAAGGGGTCTGGAAACTAAATTGTTGAGGGAGCTAGATACGTCTAGCCTAACAAAAAGAATGAAGGGAGAGATGATAACTGTCTTCCATTACTTGAGAGGGTGTCACAAGAGGGCAGGACAATAAATAGTGGAGGGGAAACTTGTTAAAGATAGATCCAATCTAGAGGAGAAATTTCCTAAAGTGAGAACAATTAATCAATAGACTAGAACTCCAGAGTTGCTCCATTACTGGAGGTTTTTAAAAATAGAGTGGATACCAATTTGACTGGAATGGCATAAATTCTCCTGCTTTGAGTAGGGTGTTGGATTAGAACAGTGGTCCCCAACCATTTGGGCACCAGGAACTGATTTCAAGGAGAGAAGTTTTTCGGCAGACTGGAGGGGGTGTGGTTTTGTATGCTGCCTACATCCTACGAATGGAGCTTTGCTTGTTTGTGCAGCTCTGTTTCTGGCATGCCACAGCCCAGTGCCAGACCACAAGCTGGGGATTGTAGACTCCTGGATTAGAAAACATCTAAGGTCTCTTTCAGCTGTATCATTCTGTTCTATGTTCTGAATGCCAATATGTGGTTTAAATCAGACTATGGGCATTATTTGCTCTTATATGAATGTAACTATTGAAACATTACTGTGATAATTATTGAGGGAGATACGTTTTGTCTCTGCCTCTCTCTCTGTATATTCATCACATAAATTTTAAGTTTCTTGGTACATAACAAGCCCACTAACACTGATTTTTTTTTAATCTGTGCAATTAAGTGTGCCCCTTAAAGTAGTCAGTGAAAACTGTAGCATTGCTCCATATACTGAGAACAAGTCAGAAAATACAAAAAAAAAAAAATCACATCTGTCCTCCAGGGTAATGGAGATGCCCATATCCATTAGCATCAGTGACAGCACTGCCAAGCTCAGTATTAACCTCTTTTTATATTTCATTACTGCCTATCACTCTGGGGAAGTTCTAATTGGACAGCTGTGTGAAACATGGCCAGATTCCATCCTGCCAGAATGGCAACAAAATTAACTGAACACCAGAAAAAAATGCAGCCTTGAAGTTCTATTTATTTATTTATTTAGCAGGAGGAGAGAGTGATGACATGGGGGCAAATAACCTTATGAAGACATTTATATTCAGCTTAATTAAAAGATTGAAAATAAATTACATAGGATGCCTATGCTGCAACAGTTAAAGTTGTCCAACCTGGGGATTGAATGTTCTCCCATTCCCTAAATTCTTTAAAAAAAAACAAAACCAGGAAGGTTATCTTTTCAAAAACCTCAATCAAAACATTTAATAAAGCATTGGGCTCAATGAGGCAACTCTAGTAACTCACACAACTCAGTATTCAATGTCATTCACAAATGTATACAAAATGTAAGTAATAGAAATTATTTAAAGAGATCCAGTGAATAGTACACCTTGGCATAAATATTCTTACTAACTCTTCTACCAAGTGCAGATTTTCCTAGATATTTTTCAAAAATAAACTCCTTAGTAATGACAGTAATACAAACAAGTCAAATGGAAAGCCATTTTGTGAAAGTTCCTCCTTTAGGATTTAATGGGAATCCAGAGAACTAGAGAGCTGGAGTCCATTGGAGAGATAATTCCACAATGACGGGGAAAACATTCATATCCATCTTTTGCAACCTCACAATTAAATACATGCAGACATATCATTAGAACTTTGCCAACATTCTACTCTCATTTGACATAACCGCTTTAAGGCATAACAATAATGATTTCTAAAGCATGGAAATTTCATTTATCAAGGTGAATGAGAATAAGAAGAAAAAAATGTGCATAAGAATTTGCCTTCCCATTACCAAATGAAAGTCCTTCCCTCCCTCCCTCCCTCCCTCCTCCCTCCCTCCCCTGTCCTCCTTCCTTCCTTCCTTCCTTCCTTCCTTCCTTCCTTCCTTCCTTCCTTCCTTCCTTCCTTCCTTCCTTCCTTCCTTCCTTCCTTCCTTCCTTCCTTTTATCTGATATACCATACAGCCTGAAATTAGGTTAGACCCAATTCTACTTGTCTTTTAGAAACTCTTGAGACCTGGCTGTTTTTGTTTGTTTGTTTGTTTTTGTTAGGGAGGGGCACAATAGAATAAATAAGCTCACACTGTTAAAGTATGATGCCTTCAGCAACCACTTTGTGCTCTTACTGGTTCTTCTTCTTATGTTTCTAATCTTGCATTTTTTCAATTATTATAAATTGTCTAGTTTGCCATTTATGAGATGGATCATTTATATTGATTTAAACACAAATAAAGAAATTAATAATTTTGAGGGTGCCTGACTTCTTGGCAACTCTGGCAGGCTTACATTTTTTTTACTTTATTTTTTTATAAAACAACTTTAAAAAAAAAATCATAGCCTAACAGAAGATCAATACACTTAATAATAATAGGGATTTCATAAGTCTAATCTCAAAGGAGAACAATTAGGTTTTTAATAATTCCTTGAATTTCATTAGGAATCTATGAACAGAGATATCATTCCAGATGGCAGAAGCTGCGACGGAAAGGTCTCTATAAATATTTAATCAATGAGACCCCACCAACCCTGCTTGATTGCACTAGAATGATACCACATATAGCTTCTAGATAATTCTCAAGGACAGGTCCATGCACAGCATGTTACAATAACTCAGAGAAAGGAACTGCAGTAATTGTCCTAACTGGTCCAATGGTAGCTGGAAACTGTCTGTCCCATATTGGTAGGTTTCGTTGAGTTTGACCTAAAACCAGTTGTGTGATGGTAAATATTTAAGAACCTGCTTTGTCACATCCAGTACAATGACCTCATCAGCACACTAGGCATAGCCATTCATAACCATCTTGCAACATTTCACAATATTTTACAATTGCCCTCACAAGCATCCAACACATGAGTACCTAGAATTCTTAAAGTTTTTTGGGCAATGTGAATGAAAGATTTTTTAGGAAACTTCCATGGATATCAATTTGGGAAGTTGAAGTTCTAATACTTTTAGAGGATGCCAGATTAGAATATGATAGTGTTTTATGCTTTCAGGTAATATGTGAACAACAAAGCTGCAATAAAGGTATAAAAATTAAATTTCTTCCTATATGTGTTACAGTTTGCAACATTTAATAAATACATATTGATTAATGTCCTCTTTAATCAGAGAGGTCAGTAGAAAATTATGACATTCTAAAGTAGTCATTATACTGGGCCCAGCTGTGTACTCTAACATAAGAATGAGATACATATACTGTATCTGTGGGAAATATTTGTAAATTGTTAACAGCCAGTAAGCTGTTAACAGCTCCAATGTGCCGGGAAAATACATATTTAGACTCTATTTAAAATGCAGATTGTTGACCTAACACAATGTAGCTGCTCTTGTAGAACTGGTACACTTTATCATTAAAAGCTGTTTAATGATTTCTGGTCAAAGCTGATTATAAAATGGCTGGCCTTGGAACAACTGTTCATAAGTAATCACATTTTTCAGACAGTAGATCATGGTAGCTTTGGTAAATCACTACAGCCTATATATTACTGAAGTAATCAACTGACTGGCATATTTTGGAAATGTGCAGTATTTAAATCAGAAAATGACACAATAGGGGTGTGCTTTTTGTTGTGGAGCGATGGTAAGGAAGAGGCATGAGACCAGAGCGTACAACTAACAAGGCTTTATTGTAGGGAATAAAGGGTTGTCGCGTCTGCTTGCTAACTTGCAGACTAGCGGGCGACAACGGGCTGGCTCTGCCCGACAGCCGGCTTATATAGCCGACTGTCAAACGGAGCCAACCAATGGGAGCGGCTGGTGCTCCCGCTCAAACAGCGGACCTGGTTGGGAACCCCCACCAGTTCCATGGACATAACACTCCTTTCCCCCAGCTGGGAACATGCGTGGTCCTGTAGGTAAGTTGGCTGTCTGCGCTGGTGACCAGAACGTCGCAGTTTGGGTGAACTGTTGGCTGGTGACAAGTCCAGGCCCTCGGGACGTGCCTCGGCGGTCGTCGGGGCATGGGCTTGCCCTGGCGTGGTGTTCTGCGAAGTCGGCGAGTCCCTTTGCTCGGGCTGACCCGGGCGAGTCTCGTGGTCCGGTTGGCAAACTGGAACGCTCGGCTGCTGAGTCGGTGATCCTGGCCGGAAACTCGGGTTCTCCAGTAGACCTTCCTGTTCGTCGGGGAAAACCGGGTCCCACAGGGAGCTTCCGTCTGGCACCAGCAGGGAGACGTTGGCGCTGGCAGGTCGGGTTGGGTTGGTATCAGTCGCACGTCACCTTCTGAGTTGGTCCACGTGCCTTCGCCACAAGCGTCCATCTTCCAGGAGGACCCTGTAGGATCTTGGACCTGTGACTGACACGATTTGACCTGGTACCCACAAAGGATCCCCTGCATAGTTCCTGGCGAACACCAGGTCTTGCAAGGCAAAGTCTCTGACCAGACTGTCAGACCCTAAAGGGGTGTCTGGGCAGTAGTGGGGGTGTAGCCTGTCCAGGGTGGTTCTAAGGCATCTCCCCATTAAAAGTTCGGCGGGAGATTTGTTAGTAGTGGTGCAAGGCGTCGTATGTTGGCTAAGCAGGAAACGAGACAGTTTAGAGTGCCAGTCTTCCTGGCCAAACCTGGCGAGTGCCTCTTTGGCTGACCTTACTGCTCTCTCTGCCATCCCGTTGCTAGCCGGGTGAAAGGGAGCTGTAAGGACATGTCTGATGCCCAAATTAGCCACGTACATACTGAACTCACATGATGTGAACTGTGGGCCATTGTCAGACACCAGCGTGTCTGGAAGTCCATGGGTGACAAACAAACGGGTCTGGGCTTTGACTACTGCTTGGGTGGTGGTCGTGGGAAGCAAGGCCACGTCAATCCACTTGGAGTAGGAATCCACGACCACCAAGAAAATCTTGCCATGCACTGGTCCAGCCAGGTCGATGTGCAGGCGAGACCACAGGGCACTAGCACTTTCCCACCTGGTGGGCGTGGTGGCGGGCGGGGCAGCCCTGGTTTCTTGGCAAGGTTGGCAAGAGCTTACCCAGTTGGCGATTTGAGCATCCATGCCAGGCCACCAAACGTAGCTGCGGGCCAACGCCTTCATCCTTACGATGCCCGGATGGCCCTCGTGAAGCACCTTCAGGATGGGTACTCGAAGGGTGGCTGGGATGACTACTCTTGTGCCCCACAATAGACATCCCTGTAGCCTCGACAGTTCCTGCTGGCAGGTTTTAAAGGGAACAAAGTCAACTGTACATTGAGTTTCCGGCCACCCCCTTCCCACCCAGTCCAGAACCTGGGCGATTATTTTGTCTTTTTTTGAGTGCGCCGCGATGTCTTCGGCTGTCACTGGAAGTTTGAGTTCGTTGACCTCAAAAATGGCGTGAATTGGTGCAGGGTCCTCGACTGGGACTGGCAGGGGGCAGTGAATGAGGGCATCGGCATGACTCAAGTTCTTGCCAGGACGATGCACCAACTTGAATGAGTAGGCGGCCAGAAACAAAGTCCATCTGGTCATTCTGGGTGAAAGTACCTGCGGGGTTTGCTTATCTCCAGATAAAAGTCCTAGGAGAGGTTTGTGGTCAGTCACAAGTTCAAAATGGTGGCCAAATAAGAATTCGTGGAACTTTTTAACTGCAGCAACCGCAGCCAGGGCCTCTTTATCGATTTGGCTGTAATTCCTTTCTGCCGTGGAGAAGGTCCTAGAAAAGAAGGCAATTGGTGCCTCGGAGCCGTTGGGGAGTCTGTGGCTTAGGACAGCCCCAATCCCAAAAGGGGATGCGTCAGCAGCCAGGACCAGAGGAAGGCGTTGATCGAACTGGACTAAAACCGCTTCTGATGTGAGTAATGATTTGACTGATTTGAAAGCATGGGCTTCTTTGGGTCCCCAATGCCAGGGTGAGACTTTATCTAAGAATCTATGTAGGGGTTCAGCGACTGATGCTTTGTGCGGGAGGAATGAGGCGTAAAAGTTTAGAAGCCCCAGAAAGGCTTGTAGTTCAGTCTTGTTGGTTGGTGTGGGTGCCTCGTGGATGGCCTTCACCTTGGACTCAATTGGGTGGATGCCAGAAGCGTCTATCCTATAACCCAGAAAGTCCCCCTGCCTAGTGGCGATGGCGCACTTCTCCCTTTTAAGTTTGAGGCCATGCTGCCTAAACTTCTCTAGCACTGTCCTGACCCTCTGAATGAGTTGAGGTCGGCTAGTAGCTGAAACTAAGATGTCATCGAAATACGGAACAACTCCTGGGAGACCTTGGAGTATCCGTTCCATGAGTGATTGGAAAATACCCACACTGACCCCGAATTGGAGGCGCTTACATTTGAATGCCCCTCTATGCGTGACTATGGTTTGTAATTCAGCTGTCTGATCATCAACAGGGAACTGTTGGTATGCCTGGGACATATCTAACTTGGCGAAAATGGTACCGGGTTCGAATGTGTGTAACAGGTGCTGAATAACAGGGACGGGGTATGCGCTGACCTGTAAATAATGGTTGAGGGTGGTTTTATAGTCTGCGCAGATCCTTAAACTGCCATCCTTCTTGAGTGGGGTGACTATGGGGGTCTCCCATTTGGCAAAATCAGTAGGTTCTAACACCCCTTGTTTAAGTAGTTTGTCTAATTCTGCGTCCAATTTAGGACGGATGGCGAAAGGCACCCTGCGTGGCTTAAGGCGGAGAGGAATTGCCTGGGGATCTACGGAAAACGAGATGGGGGTGCCCGAATAGCAACCCAGCTCACTGCTAAATACGTCAGAAAAATCAGAAAATAATGTATCTACGTCAGAAGTTGAGACAGCATGGATCCCAGTTACACTAAGGCCAAGGGAAGGAAACCAATCAAGTCCCAACAGGCTGGGGAGGGCACCTTAACAACCACTAGAGGCAAATGGCCTTTAAAGGCTTGGAATTGAACGAGGAACTTGCCTTTCCCGAGGACAGGAATGTTCTTGCCCTGGTAGTCCCGCAGTGTCAGGTGGCATCTTTGGAGCTGTTTCCTTGATAGTCTGGGCTGGATCTTCTTCAGAGTGTCCCAGGAGATGATTGAGAGTGCAGATCCCATGTCTACCTCCATCCTGCAGGGTTTACCTTCTAGGAAAACAGAAATTTTAATTTTATCGGGGGTTTGGGAAGTATGGTTAGCGTGGTAGCAGGTATAGCAGTCCTCCACTTGCCTTTGGGAAATAGAAGGTGGTGGAGGTCTTTGAGGCAAGGAGCGCCCTGCTTGGCATACTCTAGCGAGGTGACCCTTCTTTTGGCAGTTCAGGCAGATGGCGTTTCTAAACCTGCAGGATGCCCTAGAGTGGGAGCCTCCGCAGGTTAGGCACAAGGGCGGTTGTTTGAAGTTGTTTGTCTGTCCCGCTCCTACCTGTGAAGGCTTCTGATGCTTAAGGCGGTTAATGTCTGATGAGTCTGTGGGGTCTTCTTCACTGAGCACTTCTTCAGAATGGACGGTTGGACTGCTGGGCTTTAATGGAGTGCCCTGAATCTCAGCTGCTGACTGGGCAGAGAGCTCAGCAGCCAGGGCTTCCTCCATGGCTAGGGCCAGATTCAAGTCCTTTTTTGCCAGCAAACGTCTTTGGAGTCTCAGGTCTCTAACCCCACAGACGATCTGGTCCAGCAGCATGTCTTCCAGATATTCTTTGAAGCTGCACTGTAAGGCAGCTGTCCTCAGGGCAGCCATGTATTCGTTGATCGACTCCCCCACTGCCTGCTTCCTGATTCTGAAGGCATACCTTCTAGCGATCTGGGATGGTTTTGGCGCGTAGTGATTGGAGAGTATTTCTTGTAGTTCATCCCATGGGACGCTTCTGATGGCACGTGGTGCGACTAACGCTGTAGCGGTGTCAAAAATGGCGGCCCCACAATAGCTGAGGAAATAAGACTTCTTTCTATGTTCCGCAGCGTCAGCTAACCCGATGGCATCGAGGAAATGGCTGAAGCGATTCTTGTAGGAGTCCCACGTTTCCTCGTTTGGCTTGAATGGCGGGAATGCTGGATTAGTATTCATCGTGGGTAGTGTCGGGTTCGTCTTCTTCAATCATCTTTGAAATCGCGCTCTTAAAAGAGCGCAGGCTGTGACTGTCTCTCTGGGCTACGTAGCTCTTTTTGAATTTCGCGCTCTTGGTGAGCGTTGGCGGCCGCGGCTACGGTGCCGGTGGCTCGTTTCAGTGACTGCGGCTCGAGTAATGGTGGTTTGAATTTCGCGCTCTTTGTGAGCGTTGCGCGGCTGTGGCTACAGCGCTTGTGACTTCACTCTCAGTGATTTACAGCTCTTTGAATAGACGCGTCTGGCTAGCCTTCGACTATCCCATCCTCGTCGCCAGTGTTGTGGAGCGATGGTAAGGAAGAGGCATGAGACCAGAGCGTACAACTAACAAGGCTTTATTGTAGGGAATAAAGGGTTGTCGCGTCTGCTTGCTAACTTGCAGACTAGCGGGCGACAATGGGCTGGCTCTGCCCGACAGCCGGCTTATATAGCTGACTGTCAAATGGAGCCAACCAATGGGAGCGGCTGGTGCTCCCGCTCAAACAGCGGACCTGGTTGGGAACCCCCACCAGTTCCACGGACATAACACTTTTTATTTACAAATTCAGGGAAAAACCTATTTTGAACTTTTTATATAGTTTATATTTTAAAGAAACAATTTTAAAGTGTTTTGCAAGGCTGAGCATGTCACCTAAAACCTATTTATTTAGTATGATGTATATTTTGTAACTATGATACCATAGTTGTTTTCATAAGTTTTCTATAGATTAGAATGCAGAAATACTAGAGTACTACTGAGTAATCCTAGAATTAGGAACCACTTGCTCAGCTCAGAAGTATTGAATATAGCTGGTAATGATTAAGGCCCAAATCAAAACCACAGAAATTCCAGATTGAATGGCAGCTTTCAGGGAATAATGTAAAATTCCACATATATTAAAGTCAAGAATTAGTAGTCAACAGGACTGGAAGTAAAAATCACCTGGGCTTTCAATTAAAGGTAGATCTGATTTTGAGTAAGGTATTTTCCTGAAGATTCATCTACCTGATTATGTTCTGGAGCTCAGAAATGGCTTGACTATGTACTATGAGTACTTGGCTGGCTTCTCTGCAAATGCTGGTGAGCCAAGAGAGTGAACAATGTTTAGTAAAACCAATTGCAATAGAATACAACTTCAAAATGGCTGTCGACCACAACTGTATATTAAAATATTCTACAAAACATTATTTAAATAATGCTGTTTCACAAATATCATAAAGTCATGCACAGATTGAATTTCTAGCATTCAGCAATTTCAGTACTCGGCTTCTAGAACTGAAATATCAGGGCCCTAAAAGTGAGGGCAGTCATTCAAATAACCTTAAAATGAAAACTGAGCTGGATCCAAAAACACACTGGCAACTAGTAAACTTAACCTATTATCTGCATAATATGATCTGTTCTATGATCTGCAAGGCAAATGAACATCATGCACACATGATTGCAGGTACTATATAAATAGCAGATGATTAATCTAAAAGCAAAGGAAGTCTCTTTTTATCCTGATTTTCCTCCACCCCATTTTTGTGGTGGGCTAGAAATGTAAGGTGAGAAACAATAACATGTTTGAAGTTTAATGTGGAAGATGCACAGAGGTAGTATTCAGCAGGTTCTAACCAGTTTTGGAGAACCCATAGCGGAAATTTTGAGTAGTTCAGAGAACCGGCAAATACCACCTCTGATTGGCCCTGCCCCCATCTAATCTTTGCCTCCCGATTCCGAGCTGATCGGCTGGGTCTTCTTTTGTTGCTCTGCACAGGAAAACAGAACTGGAAAGCAGGTTAGTGGGGTGGGGAGGGAATAGAGATTTTACAGTATCCTTCCTCTGCCATGCCCACCAAGCCAAGCCATGCCCACCAAGCCACGTTGTGCCCACCAAGCCATGCCCACAGAACTAGTGAAAAAAAATGAATTCCACCACTGGAGATTCAGACAAGTGAAACCCATTGCTTGAATTTTCCCCATTGGATCAAAGTATTTTCTGATTGACTAAGAAAGACCCATGCAATGACACTTTATTTTCATTGCAAGGAGACAGCTATGTTAATGTATGGTAGTAAAAAGTTAGGACCCTGGTAGCACCTTGGCTGATTAACAAATGGAACAAACTTTGACCCAAAGAATCAGTTACTACATTTGATATACTGGTTTGACATCAAGATTAAAAAAAAAGTAATATCAAAACATTTCAGTTTTTTAGGATACTCTATAGCAGATATCAATGTGGTGATCTTGGAAAAATGAAACTTTAATAATACCATTGTGAGGGAGATTACTGAACTCAACATGCAGTCTCAAAAGATGTGAAAAAGCACAGGTTTTTAACACATGATAATTGTTAATTGATAAAATACTTGTGACTTGTCTTACATGTAACCAGTGGTGGGCTGCTACCAGTTTGAACTGGTTCTAGCAAACTGGTAGTTCCAGTGAGCAGTTGGCATCACCCACCTGCTCCTGCCCTTTCTTGTCGTATATATCCCTGGTTTTTAACTCAACTGATTCACGTGGCACAGTGCACTGCTGTGCCTCAGCTGTTTTACTCGCCAGTGCTGATATAGAAGGTACGTTTTTAAGCTTAAAATTGACAGCTTTTGAATGCTGTGTGCGCACACAAACAAAGCACACACCCACTGAACCGGTTATTATACCAATTGCAGCCCACCACTGCATGTAACCTGAATTTGTCTGTCATCATTCCAAGTAATGAACTCAGGGAAATCAGGACTCTGATGCTTTGTTCATTAAAAGTTCAAGAGATCCTTTATTAAGTACATCATGTCAGCACTTAGAAAGGTGAAGCTAGCTCTAAATTATTCCCATACTTAGGGATAGTTAAAAGAATAAGATCTTCCCATACCTTTTTTTCCTCTCAGGTAACATGGGCCAATCAGTCCAGATGTAGGTTTCCACTCAGCTTCAACAGGTGTCCATTGACATGACCTTGGTTCTCACACCAGCTGGTAGATATTATGGCTAGACGGCTGAGGCATCACATTCCTGACTTCCCCTGTTCCATGCTCTCCCCCCTGAATGGCAACCAAGAATTGAAGCAGAAATAAGTATGGCTTCAGCTGAAGTAGTTTTGCAGGTTGACACTGACTTTCTTTCCCTTCTCTGGCCCCTCAGCATCTCAATTTAAATCCTACATTAATCTAATCTTTCTCATTCATGGCAGGCTCCAGATGTGTGGCATCAACTTCCAGAAATTCTAGTCAGCTTAGCTATTGTTAATCTGACAGCTGGGGTGTACTCATTTGAAAGACACTCAGGTGAAGAAAACCAACCTATAATATTCAAAATAAAGTTGTAGGGACAATTCTTAGATGCCTCATTTTCTCTTTGTTTTCAGGAAAAAAATGAAATTATTGTGTATTTAAATATAAAGTATTTGGATAACATAATGGATAATATATTAATTTAAATGGGTTTTTAAAGTGTAACTGAAAAAAATATATATTACAGGTCCAAGATATTGCAGAACAAAAGTATTGATTAGAATAGGTGGTCTTTTAGCACAAACCTCATTAACAAGATTTAGACCTTCATGAACTGAAATCTAGCTTGCTATATTGAGATCTCTATGATAGCCAATGCACCTTACCAAATTTTAAATAGAAGTGAATGGGTTGTAAAACAAAATATCTTTAGTGGTTTATAATTAGATTAATCACAATAATCCATTCAGGTGAAAGCACAAGAAAAATTCCTAATGGAATATGTCTATTTTTTAAACTACACTTGTGTGTGTGTGTGTGTAAACAGAAAGAAATATGAAATGTTTAATATTTGGATTTTGAACAGTGGATTTATATGTAAATATTTCACCCTTTAATTTGGTTTTGAAACTGGATAATCAAGAGATGAAAATCATTTTTTTTAAAAAAAGGCTTGTTTTAGCTGGCTATCCAAATTAATTTTCAGCAAAATGTATTGACCCATTGTCAAATCCAGATTAGATCACATAGATATTGTCAGATAGTATCAAATATTGACAGCTTGTGTTTATCAGCTGCCCAGTCTTGCCAAGATATTTATTTCTATTTGTCAGTCATTATGAATTACAACACCTGCATGTCAAGCTGTCCAATATTTTACTCATTTCTTTAGAACATTTCTATACATCTTAGACATTTTTACTTTAATAAAATGATGTAGTTATATACTTTCTGTTAAAGGTGGAAGTTTCCCTTCTCCAGTCATGACCACCTTTAGGTTGGTGCTCATCTCTGTTTCTTAACAGGGAGACAGCATTATCTGAAGACATTTCCATGATCACATTAATGAGCACGATTATACACTAAGGCTCATTGAATGCTGTGAGAACTACCAGATTAAAATTACTTATCAGATGTCAAATATTATTAAAAATATTTT
This sequence comes from Pseudonaja textilis, assembly GCF_049901715.1. Taxonomy (NCBI): domain Eukaryota; kingdom Metazoa; phylum Chordata; class Lepidosauria; order Squamata; family Elapidae; genus Pseudonaja; species Pseudonaja textilis. The sequence continues at coordinate 125,802,873 of NC_141992.1, read as the reverse complement.
GGTTAGCTGTGCTCAAAATCAATTTTTGCTAAATATTCCCAGAATAGTAGTAAACCTAGAGAGTATTCAGAATATATTTCTTATAAAATTCACAATGAATAATTCTAAGGTGCATTTGATACCAAGATGGTACATTTCACTTCAACAATTCATGTTTTGACTTGGTATAGACTTGGAATCTACTGTATATGTAGTAGAATCTATGTAAAGTATGTTTCTCATCAAGAGAAATTAATTGCTTTGCAACAATGACAACAAATGGCAATCATTTTGGTCTATATTATATATAGGAATATAATATACATTGTATTATTTATAGGAAATAAATATTTTGAAATGCATTATAAATGTTGGTAAAATATTTCAGACAATTGATAATTTTAGAAAGTAATGTTAAACCAACAAGCTCTATATTCTCGTGATAACAGGTAATCCTTGATTTAGCCTCCATTTGTTTAATAATAGTTCAAAGTTATGATGGCCTCAGAAAAAGTGATTCATGACATTTATTCACATGATTGTCACACTACTATGTGATCATTTGATCACAATTGAGGTGCATGGAACCAGATGATGTTTATGGTTGCAACTTACATTATCACAATTTGTGAACTTTTTTGCTGATTTCCAGCAAAAAACCACCCACTGGGAAAGGTGGAGTTGCTTAACAACCCTGTGATTTGTTTATCAACCATGGTGATTCATTTAATAACAGTTGTAAAAATTGTCATAAACTTGGATCTGACTCTACTTATGATTGTAATAACTTATAACGGAAATTCATTTCCCAGTTTTCATTATGTCAAGATTTTATTTGTTTATTTATATAGCAGCATTCTGAAAGTTTCAACACATTTAATACATAGATATTGGCTGCATTCAAGTATTATTTATTAAGGAAATTTATATAGTCACCCAATACCCTGTGTAATATAAGTTGAAACCATTCCAGATGGCTTACAGAAGTAAAACCTTAAATACAAAATCCAATAAACCTTCATACGCACACCTGGTGAAACAATCAAATAAGCCACTGAAGGACTCCATATCACCTTGGAATCCCCAGATCCATTGACAAGCAGCTGGCCATTTGCATTTTTAGAGACTCATTGAGACCACTTGAATGGGGTTTGTTGGTTCTGGAAAGGGTATTACTGATATACAATCCACAGTAGTACAAAGGCCTTCTGTCAGCTTTGAATGTCTATCAATGTGAACTGCTCCTTCAGCAGGAATTACAAGTCCAGGAAAGTACCCAGATTAAACTCCAGATCACTGATGATATTTCACCCTATGATGATGAATTGTGGTCATACTCCCAAAAAACTTGTCAACTTCCTCAATAATGTCAAACTGTTCCCAGAAAATAAGAACCTGCCCCAAACACTTCCAACAGACTAGCAATTACATTGACATGTAACTGGGAATACATGAAAAAAAATGTCTTATAGAAAGTTCACAGACGCCTCAGCACTTCCCTATTGGCTGGAGTAACTATGACTCTCTTAAGGGTATCTCTTAATGGGTATTAATGTTTACATTAATTAATTAATTAATTAATTAATGGATGGTTACACAGCCTGGGCGCCTCCTAGTGGTGACTGCTGGAGAAGGTGCAGGCGGGTTATATGCCCCCCTGTGCCTGAGCCAAGACCCGGGCCACCCCCAGCAGGGGGTTTACTGCTGGTTACAAAAAGTATAAAGAAAAAGGATCTTGGTCCTCCCGGACTTCAGATCCTCAGCAGTATAGATGGGACCACTAGTGTCACACGTCCCTGAACCGATTCACCAAATACCGGTTTTGCATGCTCCTGTGGCCGCCAATTTCCCACCAAAAGGGGCCTAGGCATGCATCGACAACACTGTTAACCTGTCGAAATTAATGCCGAACGCGTAGCCGCTTTACCTACTAAACACCTAATGTGGTCCCGGGAGAATGACGAAGCTCTGTGTCGGCACGCTGACCACCTTTGGAAGACAGGGATGCTCAAGAAAGACCTTTACACATTACTACTCCCGTACTTCCCTGGGAGATTGCAAGAAGCCATTAAGAAGCACCTCCAAATTATCAAGTGGGTCCCACCATCCGACCCCGCACCTGTTTACCAGCCTCCATCAGAGGTGGTGGCCAAGACTACATCTGTTTTTGGGCCAGATCCGCTGGCACTGATATCAGCCTCGACATCTGTGTCTGGTTCCAACCCAGCAGCTACCTGGATGACTACTCTCCTGGAAATGGCAGACCAGAATCTGAGAGAAACCAAGATGGGGCTGATGAATTGAGGGAAATTGCCCGAGATCTACAATCAGAGTGATTAGCCAGTTACCGGGCCGAGCCCTTCTCCAAGATCATGCCCAACGCTGGTTTCCCCATACATAGAAACCATCGAAGCCCCGATCGACGGATACAATCCATCACTGGATCAAACGTTCCATCTGTAGAGCCAATTATGCCAACATTCAATGGCTCTACAAGCTCCAAAAATTAGATGCGGCATCCTCCATTTTCTCTGGGCAATGGAAGAACACATATCATGGATCTCCACCACTACCACCAGAGATGGAGACTTACTGGTCAACAGTATTTAGGACTCCGAGTGCAATTGATAAAAGGGCTGCTGCCATACCAACGTCTGTCTATTAGTCGCTCCTGTATAGAATTACTCTGTCTGAGGTCACAGCAGTGCTCAAGAGTATGACATCTAGCGCTCCGGGCTTGGATTGCATTCCTGCCATCGATCTCTTGACCTGGCATCAACCATCTCTAGCAGCTTATTACAACATGCTGCTAGCTGCCAGGGGGGCCACCAGAACACTTAGCTTGTTCAAAAGTGATCTTTTTGCCGAAGATGGACAACCCATCAGCTCCGGGAGATTAACGCCCTATATCGATTGCCTCTACTGTCCTCCATGCTTTCTATAAGATCCTGGCATGACATCTCTGTGATACCCTCCAATTTTCACCCTTCCAATATGGGTTTCTTTAGCAGGAAGGCTGCCTGGAGGTGACGACCCTTCTCCACACCATTCTACAAAGGGTCCATATGAAGTGTGAACATTGTGTGATGCTATTCCTGGACACCGTATCCCACCATACACTGTTTTGTGTCGCTGAAGCTGCTGGTTTACCACCTCCTTTGGTGTCTTATCTTCGACACCTTTATGAGCGGTTCACAGAACAACTTGCAGGAACTATTACCACCTGTGGCCAAGGCGTCCAGCAAGGTGACTCTCTGTCTCCACTCCTGTTCATCATGTTTGTTGAGGAGATAGTTACAGCTTCTCTAACCAGCATTGGGTATGATCTCAATGGCCACTGGATCAGCAGTATCACTTATGCTGATGACCTGGTTCTATTTGCAGAGAAGTCCCCGCGGCTTCAAGAAAAATTACACCTTTTATCAGAAGCCCTTATGTAAGCCGGAATGATGTTGAATGCCAAAAAAATTCCTGGGCGTTACCATCACCAAGGATGGGAAGAAAAAGTGTGTGGCCCTGTTACCAACTATCTATGAATGTGAGGGTGGCTGCATCAACCCTCTTGGGCCAGGGGATTCAGTTTGTTATATGGCCTCCAGTTTAACTGGAAGGGCCACATGATCCCCAAGCACACTGGCAAATTGGACTCTCTGCTCCAGGAGGTCTCACAGGCACCACTAAAACTGCAACAGTGGATGCTATTGCTACGAACATTCTTGGTGCCCAAATTTACTCATGAGCTCATACTAGATCATACGAATAGAAACACACTGTGAAAATTGGACTGTCTGGTCTGCAATTGCCCAAAGATACCCCTATGGGCTACTTCTCACATCTAGGATGGAGGCCTGGGGGTGCCTTTTTTTTCTACCTCTATCCCATTGCTCCAGGCATCGCAACTTGAAAAGATTGCATTCCATCCTACCACGCTGTTTCAGATTGTCCAGTGCCAAGATGCATTTGGTCTGTTGCGGCATCGAATGAACCAGCCATGCAGAGTTAACACTACTGCTGTAACAACCAAGGTTGAGGCACGGGAGGAGTGGAAGACTACGGTCCTGACTTCTTTCGATGGTTGAGAGCTAGGGTCCCCAGGATCGACGCAGCCAGCCACGATTGGCTACTACGCCCCTCTCGAGTGTTCCCACACCTATATTTAAGAGGGATCCAGTTGAGGAGTGGCATTCTCCCTATGAGATCAAGGAGCGCATGAGGTGCCAATCGACAGATCACTGATAAGCCATGCAGGGGAGCCTGCCAAGCCCCGGAGACAATCAACCATGTCCTGCAAGTTTGCAAGGTGACGCATGATGCCAGATGCAGATGGCAAAACCATGTTGTGCAATGATTGGATCAGTTGTTGTGCCGGCGAGGCTTCCATCCAAGTGTCAAACCCATCGTACCATCCAGCACATCCTTCATTAAACCGGACTTACTGGTGGAGGCAATGAACCAACTTTGGGTCATGGATGTCTCCACTGTGTCCGGTTATCGAATGCGGGAGACCTGGGACATCAAGGTCTCCAAATATGGACAGCCTGATCGCATCAGTGATATTCGGTGTTGGACCACTGTTACCTCGTCTGTCTCAGTCCACCACCTCCCTGTTATCATTTCCAACCAAGGACTATGGTATGAACCATCTGGTGTTGGGCTACAAACCTTGGGCTTGAGCCATAGAGACTGCGAAGACATTAGTCTCCTTACCATCATTGGCTCGCTCGAATGCTATGATGCATATATGCGCGGAACCGGGAAAAGTTGAATCTGGACCTCCGGTGACGTGTGATTCATGACACTGCCACAAGCAGTGACTCCACTGGTGTGACCATCTCTAGCAAATTTTTGCACTCAGAGAGAGCTGCCTCTGATAATTTATGATACCCTAGTCCTTGGTATCCTCCTCCCTAGGGGAAAATGGGTTACCTAAAAGAGGGTCACTGGGTAATTATCTGAAGGTGCAATTAGTACAGAAAGTATTTACACCCTGTTACTTGAATCACCAGAAGATAGGTTTTGATAACAGCTCTTACTTATATTTGATTGAGTTTATCCTTCATTTTCCACAAATAGTGTACTAGATATCTCTTAAATTAATTTCATGCCCCTCAATATATCCATATACAGTGAGGGATGGAGAAGTCTAAGGGTTGAGAGAGCTTGCATGTATGCAACCCTGTCCAAAGCTTCAGTCATCCTTTTATTCTAGGCAATTACTAGAAAATATCTGGTTATTGCATAGAGAGGAAAAAAAAGATATCAAATGGAAAGGAAACAGAAATTAATCTGCTTTTCAGTAGAAATTCGATCTTAGAATCTTAAGAATACAAATCCTATTCCTTGGAAAACACTAATGTTTGGTGAGTATAACAATAGATTATATACAACTCCAATCATATTAACTATATTCAGTGTTGCGCCAATGTAGAAGTAAAGAGAACATTTCATCAATTGGAAATATAATATAGAACACAGCTTTTATAGTGTCCAAACTTGTCATCATAAATTAAGTCATAAAACAAATGTCAGAATGCTGTTCACAAATATATACAGGTTTTGCTGGCTGAGGAATTCTGGGAGTTGAAGTCCACATGTCTTAAAGTTGCCAAGTTTGGAGACCCCTGCCAGAGAGAACACATTATATAAATTATAGCAACCGTTCAAAGTGGTTGTCATTTTCTTTAAAACACTTATTTGACACATAAGCTTTGAAATTCCTAAGTACAGTAACAAGTTCTCTCAAAAAAATTAAAATATATTGTTTAATATATGGTGTGTAATAAAATACCAATTCATGATGCAACAAGAAAATAATATTTAAATGTGGTTAAATAAGAAAAGAATACTAAATGAAGCAAATTCTAAATGCCCAAGGAATTACCTAAATGATATACTTGTTCATAAAACAGAACACATGGAATAAGGGTGAATAAGATTAGCATTGCTTTGTAAATTTATTAATTGCCATTGCTACCAACAGCATACAATCCTATGAAAAAAAGTTAAACTATCATTTATTCTCTTCCCAAAAGCTCTTAAGGAGTATTATATTCTTTGAAATTAAAAACATCATTCTGCTTATTAAAGTGAAAATTACCACAAAGACTCCGGTCATATCATGATATTGCACAAAACAATTTTCTTTTCCTTAAATATAGCACTGTAGCAAAATCCATTTTCTGACTTAACTCTTATTGTTGCCAAGTCATCTTTAGTTCCATCTGATGACTTTATATTATGAAAGTTATCATGCAAAGAACAGTACCTCTTAAAGATGCTAGTATGTTTATCCTGACAGTTCTAGTCTTGTTTAAATCTCTATTCCATTTTCAAGTTTTTCATTAATTGTCAAAATTTCAGAAATTAAACAAAAGCATTATTGTATAAACTTCATATAACTCTACTTTCAAAACCAAGGATCAGAGTCTGAGCTCTTTCACCAGCATTATTCCTTGTTGAAGGTTTTCTGAAGCTTCTGGACTGCATTCTTAAATAGCTTCTCTTATATGTATTGCTGAGACAAGGTGTACTATTAATCATCCATAATCATTTCCTTCTGATAAAACACTTAGTAGTAAGGTTTAGCATTTAGTCTGACAACAGGCAAAGACTTTATTAATAATATAGACTAATTGTGAACATATCAAAAGAAAAAAAGCATAAATTAAAATTTGGTGTTTAGATGAATTCTACAAAGGAGCTTATCAAACTACAAGAATGTGCTTATAAAACAAACAAACAAAAAATAAAACAGCCAAAGACATATTAATTATAGCCATATCATATTAATAAAAAATATTAAAGTCTAATAGTACCACTAAAAAGATATGAAGCTGTGTTAAGGATTCAAGTACCATAATACTTAAAATTCTAAACTAAAGAGTATGAAATTGCAAACTACGCATCACATAATTGTAGCCTATATTTATATAAACCGAGAGGGAAGTGTGATACAGGATTGCAGTTCTCTGGAATACTGATGACATAAGCCACTTCTTTTTAAACCCTGAAAATGAGATCCTTGCAACTTTCAGGGGATTATAAATTGTTATCAGGTAGATAAGATCAAGATGTAATCCTATCTATTTAGAAATCAGACTGTTGAATTAAATAGAACTTACTTCCAGGATAGTGGATACAAAATTGTGGTTTTTATTCATTTCCTGAGGACAAGATATGACAGCAACAATAGGCAACCAGCTTCCTGAAGAAGAGCAAAGTTTGATGTGATCAGTGTTTTGATGGGGAATCCAGGGAGTCAAATATATGTTGTTTTCAACTTAAAGACAAATACTCATAAGATTAAAATTAAGCAATGGTGCTCAGACCTGTTCAGGTCCACTGCTATGCTTTATTCAATAGAGAAAACAATCAGCACTGTCAATGGCTACATTTTGTGGGTATTAAGAAAAACAAGACAGAGTAGTCCACAAAGATTTTTCCTATTGCTAGAGAAAGAGAGAGAAATAGGCATAGTTAGCCTTGAAACCCAGTGTTTGCAACTGCTACCAAAATGGAGAAGCAGAATACTAAACACTAATAATATGATTTTCCATATCCTGTTCCTTATAGACATGATATAGGATCTTCAACCATTGTATCTGTCTTAGTTTCTTGTTGAGTTCCAGTGAATTCACCTTTCCTCATACAGTTCTGCCAGAGAGATGCCTTTTGTTAACTGATAGGTTTAAAATCTCTAAAAACAAAGGGATAAATTATTGTTGGTAATGACACAATCACCCAGATGTTTAGTCTAGATTTGGGCATTTTTGCCCACCTATTGAGTTGTTACCAAATAAAGGAGAATATTTGTAGCTCAAGGTTGAAATAGCAATAGAACTTAAACTTATATATTGCTTTACATTGCTTTACAGCTCTCCTAAGCAGTTTACAGAATCAGCATATTGTCCCCAACAATCTGGACCCTAATTTTACCCACCTTGGAAGGCTGAAAAGCTGAGTCAACCTTGAGCCTGGTGAGCTTTTGAACTGCCAAATTGAAGTCAGATGGCAGTCAGCAGAAGTAGCCTGCAGTACTGCACTCTAACCACTATGCTACCACGGCTCATGAAATGGAGGGTACTTGGTGCCCTCTTAGTTTGGTTGTTTTCTTACAGACATTTCATTACCAAAACTAGGTTACATCATCAATACTGTTGATGTTACCAAGTTTGAATAATGAAACATCTGCCAGAAAACAGCCAAACTCACAGAGCACCACATATACTGTTCTTTAATAAAATCAAAAGTATCATTGCAGGATGCAAGCTGCTCCAAGATGCCTTTTGGAAATGACTGGTGGTAATTTTGTCAATGGTGATGGTGCTCAAGTGATGCTCTAGAGGTTTTGGAATTGCACTTTGCACTTTGGTACCTTCTTTGCTTTCTTTTGCCATAGTTGTTCTACTTTTATTTGCAGTTTTTTGTATTTTGTGATTTTTTCCAGTTTTTTCCTTTCAGTGTTCCTGTTTCCAGGCATTGCCATGTCCACCATTCTTTTGTCTTTTTCATCAACAATTGTTAAGTCCAAAATGTTGGGTGGCGGATTATAATTATGGTTCATTGCAGTCAGCCAGATGTTCAGAGTGGACTAGGCATTTTTATCCACCTATCAAGTCTTCCCAAGGACCTGGAACAGGCAGATGTTGTTTGATGGTGTAATAAACTGCCCAAGGAGCTGCTGATACAGTTCTACAGAGGAATTATTGAGTCTGTCATCTGCACCTCTATAACAGTCTAGTTTGGTTCTGCAACCCAACCAGACTGACATAGACTTCAGAGAGTAATTAGGACTGCGGAAAAAAAACAATTACTATCAACCTGACTTCCATTGAGGACCTGTGTACTACATGAGTCAAAAAGAGCTGTGAAAATATTTACAGACCCCTCACATCCTGGACACAAACTTTTTCAACTCCTACCCTCAAAACGATGTTATAGAGCACTGCACACCAGAACAACTAGACACAAGGACAGTTTTTCCCAAATGCCATCACTGTGCTAAACAAATAATTCCCTCAACACTGTCCAACTATTTACAAAGTCTGCACTACTGTTACTATTTATCTTCTCATCACTCCTTATTATCCATCGCCTACCACTTGTGACTGCATGACTGTAACTTTGTTGCTTGTATCCTAACAATTTTATTGACTGTTTTCTAGTATGATTTGATTGCTTATTGTACCCCATGACTATTATTAAGTGTTGTACCTTATGATTCTCAAATCTTAATGAATGTATCTTTTGTTATATGTATACTGAGAGTATTTACACCAAGACAAGTTCCTTGTGTGTCCAATCATACTTGGCCAATAAAGAATTCAATTCTATTCTATTCTATTCTATTCTATTCTATTCTATTCTATTCTATTCTATTCTATTCTATTCTATTCTATTCCTTTTATTATTAAATGGACAATATGAAATCACAGCTGCCAGTTCTTTAGCTAGTGTTGGTCTTCACATTTTTTGAATTCTTCCCAAGAATAAATGATATCTTAAGCTATTACCATAGTATATGCACAGATCCAAGTAGCATGGCTTTTATAGTTGAAAAAATTTTGTACACATTTTCTAACTGCAGTCAAATGTTTTTTTAGGGGTATGGCAGCCAGTGTTCCAATAACTACTGGGACCACAATAGCTAGTTTGTGCCATAATCTTTCAACTTCGATTTTCAGATCTTGATTCTTTGTGATCTTTTTCAGTTCTTTGTCTTCTATTCTACTAGCCCCTGGTATTGCCACATCAGTTATCCACAATGTCTTCTTTTCAACTGCAGTTAAATCTGATGGGTTATGGGCCAAGAAATTATAGTTTGAATTCTGGTCATTTTTGACTGATTTTTCAATTATATTTTCTTGCCAATTGTTTGTTAGAAGCACATGATAATTTTTACAGATGTTCCTGTGAATCATTTTGGTGGCGATGTCATGTCATTGTTTGTAATCAGTTTGTGCAGTCTTATTGCACAAGCTGAATATATGAGCTACCGTTTCTTCTGCTTCTTTGTACAATCTGCATTTTAAATCATTTGATGATTTTTAAAATTCTGGCCTTGATTGCGTTCATTTGAATAGCTTGCTCTTGAGCAGCCAAAATCAAACCTTCCATTTCTTTCTTTTTTAATGTTCCAATTATAAACCATTTCCAGGGGTTATCTTTATCCATTTAGCCCTTGCTCTTTTATATAAATTGACTATGTAATGCTTTCTTTGCCAGCATTCTGTTTGTGTTTTTTCTCTTTTATTTTGATATTCATGTTTTGTCTCTTCCAGTTCTGCATCCCTGAATATTTTATTTCCACTAATGAATTTCCTTTGATCTACTTATCATTATTCAGTGATATTTGAGTTGGTATACATTCTTTTTCACAGTTCAAACATTCACTTCAGGCAACACTACTTTGTTGGTTTTACAAAATAATAGCTGGCCATAATAGTGTACCAATTATTTTAGTAATAATGATTATTATCTAAAAATATTCTAGAAGCCCAATTTCATTCCTATTGTACCCCAGATTTCTGAATAATTTAGATAAAACTATTCTCAGTGACCTGTATTTTCAAATTTAAAGTGAATATCATTTTATCATGATCTGAGATTCCTTGTTATCTTCTGGCACTTTGATAACTATCAGCCAGGCTTCAACCTCACAATTGTCAGGAAGATTATTCAGGTTGCAATGACACTCCACTGCACTGTTTCCTAGAGAAAGTATATGAATGAGACCTTTTTAAATCTGGGTTCAAGTCTGAGAATTGGATGAAGAGTATATTGATTGCTTTCTGGGATAACCAATGCTGAGATCTGGATAGGATAGCAAGCTAATTCTGCACCTATTGAGTCTTTTAGAACACAATAGAATTCTTTATTGGCCAAGTGTGATTGGACACACAAAAAATTGTCTCCAGTGCATAAACTCTTGATGTACATACAAGCAATAAGTGATAAATTTTAGCAGCTTTTGATACCATCAATCTTGCTATTTTTATTGGACTGCTTGGTTGATATCTTAGTCTTTGAGATATGGTATGTGGAAGGAGATGCATGTATCTTTCTTGCTTTTTAGCATCAATATAAAGCTGCTAGAGAAGATTATTCAGCATTTGGGGGCTATTGATATTCTTGTGCCATGTCCATAAAAGACTGAAGATGAAACCAAGTAAGAAGGAACTTCAGGATTCTGACATCACTAGAAATGTTCATTAGTGAGCAACCACTGCCCATCAGGGTGGAGAAAGCTCAACTTGGGAGTCCTTCTGGACTCACAGCTCCTGCCTGAACAGCAGGTGGAAGCCATGGTCATACACAAACTTCTTAAATGCAGTGGTCTACATATGATATTGTTCCTGGCATTGTACCTTAAAGCACCATTTTGCAGACCTAAAATGATAACCTATCACATTCCCCTTTCTGGGTAGAATTTAAAGTCTATAAAATCCTTTCTGACTTGGTGCCAGGATACCTGAAGGACCAGCCTGAATAATTACAACATCTAGGGAGAAATTGCTACAAAATCCCACAGTTCAAGTGCTGAAGTGAGAAAGTGCTTCATCTCTATTATAGCATGAACACTGTGGAAGACTTCCTGGAGGAAGGTACCCCCTCCTTGCTGACAGTTTCAGAAATTGTTGAAGTCATAATTATTTCAGGAGGTTTTCCTTAACTTTATTTATGATGCCATATTTTATTTTTATTTATTATTTTTATCTTTGTACTCTTTGTCCTTATTGTTGGTTTTCCTGCTGTTGCTTGTTAAGTGTTAGTATGGTTTAAACTGTTACCATGGATGTTTTCAATTGTTTCTATTTATGTTCTATGTAAATTGCTGAAGAAATTTTGGATTGTAGCAGGATACAGCTGTATTTAATAAGTAAATAAATAGAATATCGTGCAGTGAAAAAATATTTAGCCCCATATTGATAAATTCTATTGTCATATCTTTCACTCAGCTTATGATGTTATTGCTTAACCCTAACTCATTTGTTTCCTTTCAGCTCAGCCAATCTTACAAGATTGACATAGAGGAATGCCGCACGGTGCACTAGCTTAAGTTCTTCAGATCACTGTTAGAATAGAGGCTGCCACAGGGAGGAAGGGGTCAAGCTATTTTCTAAAGCACCTGTAGGCCAGACAAGGAATAATGGATGGAAACTGAACAAGGGGAGATTTAACCTGGAAATAAGGAGAAACTTTCTGACAGTGAGAACAATCAACCAATGGAACAGCTTGCCCTCGGAAGTTGTGGGAACTTCATCACTTGAGACTTTCAAGGAAAGATTGGATTGCCATTTGTCAGAAATGATGTAGGGTCTCCCGCCTGGGTGGGGGGTTGGACTAGATGACCTACAAGATCCCTTCCAACTCTGATTATCTGTTATCTGTTAGTATTAATAGTATTAATCCAATATAAACAAATAAATACCAGAAAATTAGCTTTCTCAAAGTCACTATTATTGTCTGTGTTGGATTTTTCTAAATTTTCTGGTTAAAACATTATTTAAAGCATTTTTTACAATGAACTCCTTGCCATATGTATAGAAAATGGCATCTCTTCCACCTGAGAGGGGGAATTATCAAAACTTTTCATGAAAAACTTCTTAAATCTTTTAATCTAAAGTGTAAAGGAAAGCAATTAACTGGTTCGTGGGGGGGAATTCTTGAACTTCACTAGCAGCCTTAGTGCCCATTTTGTGTGCATTTATATAGATCACATAAAGATTTAGATGTTTTCTGTTAGTCATGGTATATAAAATATATAAAATATCTCATGACTCATTCTCCTTTCAAAACCACACACACACACACACACACACACACACACACACACACACACACACAATTTCACCAGTAACGATGTACCTTAATGACAAATGAAATGGCTTCTTATGAGTCAGTGGTTGGGTATTAGCTGCCAAATATTTGCCATCTGGAACCTGTGAAATGCTGATAACTATTCTTCTACTTCTGCTTGGTTGGGTTGGTGGTTTCAGCAAGGTATGTATGATTGTATCAATGCAGCAGAAAACAGATTCTCCTTTTCTGCAGCCAGTCAGCTCATACAATTATAATAGAAATGTTTATATCTTCCTAGAAGCAATTTAAATAGGATTTACAGGCTCACCTTCAGGGTGTTTGTCCAAAAGAGCAGCAAAAGTCAGTTAATGAACACTAAATCAAAGAGACACCTGCTGTGTGTGCTTTTGAGCCTGACAGGTTTTCAGGCAATTAATTTCACTAACTAAACTGTAAATATTTAAGAATCTTTAAAACGGAATCTTTTTTTTTTCATTGCTAGACATAGTAGGGAAAGCCTTTTTTAATGCTGAGATTGCAGGGTTCTTCTGAACAATAGGCAGTTTCTTGAAGTAAAAAGATACTCCCACAATTTCATAATGATATTCCAGATTTGAGTAGAATAGAATAGAGCTGGAAGGGACCTTGGAAGCCTTCTAGTCGTGAAGATGGGTTCTGAAGATTGTGGCGCATAGCTAGGAAGGTGAGGCTCTTTCTCTGCTGGTCAATTGATTGCGAGTGGGGCTCTTACCATTTCCCTTCCTGATTTAATTTAATTGAATGGTTGATCGTGGGAAGATTTGCTGATCATCCCCGATCAAAAGAGGCTCTGTTGGGTCACTGCCTGCATCAGTTATCAGAAATTGTTCACCTGATCCTGTGACAGAGGGGCAGTTTCCAGAACACTCACCACCTGATTGCCACCCTTGACGACCACTTATACTGGAGATCCCAGAGTGCTGGAGTCCCCGATTATTTGGTAGCATTGTAGCCCAGAACCCATTAGAGCTTTTATCACCCATCAAGACCACCGTCTACACCGGACATCTCAGAGAGCTGAAGCTCCTAATCTCCCCGAGGAGCACTGTAGCCCAGAGCCCATTGGAGCCTTTACCACCTGTGGGGTTCACTGCCTGCACCGGAGATCTCAGGGAGCCGAAGCTCCTAATTTCCCAGGGTGCACTGTAGCTCAGAGCTGTTGGAGCCTCGATCAATGGCAGAGCTCCAACCACTGAACTTCCAACAACTGAAGGCCGGATCCTGGAGCGCTAACCTTCCAGTAAAACTCTCAAGATCGTTGACCAAAGATCAAAGGGGATCCGTGAAAAGACAGACCTGATCTCTAAGTTTGCTAGGTAATGATCTGAAGTGACAAGAGAAGAGTAGCCTTCTGCCAAAAGACATTCACCTACATTTTCAGCCTAAAACATGTCTTCTTTATATAACCCCCAGTAGCCACCCAAACCCAATCTTCTCTTTCTGCCCTATACCCCCATTATTCTCTTCCTGCCCTAATATTCTTTTTATTCCCTTTAATATAACTCTGTTTAATTGATAAACTGATCTTAACTAATTAATTAATTAATTGTATAATTATTTATCTTTAATGATTAATAGATTATTACAGATTATTAGTGACTAATGGTTATTATTTAGGCTAATTAATTGTTTTGAATATTAGTATGTTTAGTATAAATTAGTGATTAGTGCAATTAATTGACTGTGTATTTAGTGATTATTATAATTAATTATTAGAGTGATTATTGATTAGTTAAATTAATTGACTAGTGTGATTAGTATAACTGACTTTTTGGTGTGATATTACTTCATTGATTATCTTGTTTGATTGACAACCCAATCAACAAACCTTCTCAACAAACCACCATGCCAGGAAAACAATCCAAAGTCAAACCACAACCTAAAAAAAAAAGAAGTGTGAATGGAAATGACCAAATGCCATCTTATTTGGTCTAGTGGTCAATGAAAATGATGACATCACTAATGTTCAAAACATCATCAGAGAATATCAAGCATCAACCATCTCCCCTGATGAAATACTTGATATTTCCCGTGTTGGTCCTGAGCTCAAAAATAAAGATCCTCGCCTCTGCAGGATCATTTGCAAAAACGAATCAAGCAAACGCAAATTTATCTTCTCAATAAATTCACTCACAAAGAGCAACAACAACCACAAGAACCTTCGTTCTTGTCCTGATCTAATCTTACAACAACATGTATGTTCCAGGGAACTACTTTCTGAGCTCAAAAGACTACATGATTTAGGTAATACTAATTTATACATCGACTACTGTGCTGATTGTATCAAAAGCAAGAGCCACAACCCACGTCACAATAATCATCACCCAAGCATCAACATTAGGGATGCATGCCCCTTACTTCCTCCAGATCCACTCTTTCATATCTTAAATGCAAACTATTCAATGCAAGAAGCCTTGCAAATAAAATGCATGAATTCTTCATCTTACTAAGCTCAGCCACATTCAACATCATATTTGTCTGTGAGATGTGGTTGAATGCATCTTTCCCAGACTCCATTGCCATTGTAAGAGAATATCAAGTTTATCGGTCTAATTGTGAAATCCATAGAGGAGGTGGAGTCGCTATATTTTATAAAAAGTCTCTAAATCTAAAAAAGATTCAAATTAAACAAGAGTTTGCTCTTCCCAAAACCATTGTCTGTGATCTGTCCTTAAATATCTCAATCCACTTCTTACTTTGCTATTGAGCCCCTGACTATGATATAACTCATGCAAACAAGCTAACTTCACTATGGACATGGGCTGCCTCTTCCTCACACCCTCTTATTTTCCCTGGTGACCTCAACTTACCTCTTATAAATTTGACACTAAATGAATGTACATCTGAACCCATTCATTAAATGCTATACAATGTTGTTAGTACACTGGGACTGGATCAATTAGTATATAACAACACCAGACTAAACAACTGCCTCGACCACATCTTCTGCAACAGGCTCAAACTCAATTTATGGCCCACAAATACAGGAACCATTTTCAAACAGTGACCATAGCATAATTGGCTTTTGTCTAAATTTACACCCACTAAAAGAGGATCATAATAATGGATCTCCAAAATACAATTTTAAAAAAGCCAATTATGAACTCATAGCTGCCGACTTATCATCTCTTGATTGGCACATTCTGTTCTCTGACTGTAACACTACAGAAGAACATTATAACACTTTCTTGCTTGAACTTGAAAGAGTCATTGAACTATATGAACCATTAGTAACCCCCCTAAACAAAAAAAAAATCTACCCAAAATAATAAAAAAACTTCAACCTAAAAAAAAAATCCTTATGGGGAAAAACAAAACTAAATACGTAGCTAACTTTAAAAACCAATACAACACTTTATGCCGACAGATAAAGGCAGAATGCACCTATTACCACTTCAAGCAAGAGGAAAATCTTCTACGCACAAAATCCACCTATGCCTTCTATAACTTTGTAAACACCAAACTTAAAGATTCAAAAACCATCCCACCTCGAAAAGGTCCTAATGGGAAAGACTATAGCAACGAAGCTGTTAAGGCAAACCTCTTCAACATGTTCTTCAGTTCAGTCTTTGTTAATAGTAATGGCTTATGCCCCTCATTTCCTAATAGTATGACAACTAAGCCACCTCCATCCTTATCTATTGGCCCTGATGGGTTATGTGCATTCTTCTTAAAAAAGCTCTCCATTACCTTAGCAGAACCACTAAGCATAATATATGAGTTATCAGATTTTTACAAACCTATGGTCTTTAGCAACAGTCATCCCTATTTTCAAAAAAGGTGACCCTTGCTTGGTTGAAAACTACAAATCAATCTCATTGTGTTGTGTCACGTGCAAAGTTATGGAATCAGTTATTAATCAATGCATTACCTTCCACCTAAAGTGTAACAACTTACTCTCCAATAAACAATTTGGTTTCAGAAAGAAATTGTCCTGCAATTTGCAACTTCTACACTGCAAAAACATATGGACTACACTTCTCGACCAGGGTAAAACAATAGATGTAATTTACACTGACTTCTGCAAAGCATTTGATTTGTGGTACATGACCAACTACTATTAAAATTAAATTCTTGTGGCATTTCCAGATCCCTTCACAAGTGGATTACTGCCTTCCTGGTAAACAGGCAACAAATAGTAAAAATAGGAAACGCCCTTTCAAACCCTGTACCAGTTATCAGCGGTGTCCCTCAAGGGAGCATTTTAGCACCCACACTCTTTACACTTAATATAAATGACCTTTGTGATCACCTTATTAGTAACTGTGTCCTCTTCGCTGATGATGTAAAACTATTCAACACCACTGTCAATGGTACCATCCTTCAAAAAGATCTTGATTATGTGTCTGAATGGTCTAACAATTGGCAACTGCAAATATCTACCAACAAATGCTCTGTCCTCCACATTGGTAAAAAAAAATCTATGTACCAAATACAATCTAGGTGGATATGACCTTATTGATGACCCTCACTTTGTCAAGGACCTTGGAGTTCTCATATCAAATGATCTAAGCACCAAAGCTCACTGCAACAGTATTGCCAAAAAGGCTTTAAGAGTTGTAAATTTAATTTTATGAAGCTTCTCCTCTGCTAATACTGTTTTGCAAACTAGGGCATTCAAAACCTTTGCTAGACCAATACTTGAATTCAGCTCTGCTGTCTGGAATCCACACTGTATATCTGACATAAATACAATTGAGCGAGTCCAGAAGTATTTTACCAGAAGAGTACTACATTCCTCTGTTCACAACAGAATAACCTACAGCACCAGACTTGAGATTCTTGGCTTAGACAACCTTGAACTACGCCAACTAAGATTAGCTTTAAGCACAGTACATAAAATCATATGTTACAACATCTGACCAGTTAATGAATATTTCAAATTTAACAACAACAGCACTAGAGTGCACAACAGATATAAACTAAATGTTAACCACTCCAAACTCAATTGCAGGAAATATGATTTCAGCAACAGAGTGGTCAATGTCTGGAACTCACTACATGATTCTGTTGTCACCTGCTCAAACCCCCACTCCTTTACACTCAAACTAACCTCTGTTGACCTCATGCTATTCCTAAGAGGTCTGTAAGGGGTGTGCATAAGTGCACAATTGTGCCTACCGTCCCTGTCCTATTGTCCCCAATTATTAGTTCCTATTTTTTGTATGTAAACTTATGTTTATTCTTGTTTCTGTTATATTGTAAGCTTTTGACAAATAAAATAAATAAAATAAATAATAAATAATCCACCCCATTGCTCAAGCACGAAAACCTATACCATTTCAGACAAGCGGATGTCCAGTCTCTTAAAAACCTCCAGGGATGAAGCATCCATAACTTCTGAAGGCAAGCCTTTGGTCACCACGATGTACAAAAGATGTTGAGATTCTAGAAAGAGTACAGAGAAGAGCAACAAAAATGATTAGGGGACTGAAGGCTAAAACATATGAAGAATGGTTGCAGGAACTGGGTATGTCTAGGTTAATGAAAAAAGGACTTGGGGAGACATGAGAGCAGTGTTCCAATATTGCAGGGGCTGCCACAAAGAAGAGAAAGTCAAGCTATTCTCCAAAGCACCCAAGGGCATGACAAGAAGCAATGGGTGGAAACTAATCAAGGAGAGAAGCAACTTAGAACTAAGGAAAAATTTCCTGATAGTTAGAACAATTAATCAGTGGAACAACTTGTGAAGAAATTGTGAATGCTCCGACACTGGAAGTTTTAAAAAGACGTTGGATAACCATTTGTCTGAAGTGGTGTAGGGGTTTTGCCTAAGCAAGGGGTTGGATAGAAGACCTCCAAGATCCCTTTCAACTCTGTTATTCTATTCTATTCTATTCTATTCTATTCTATTCTATTCTATTCTATTCTATTCTATTCTATTCTATTCTATTCAAGCTGTTCCACTGGTTAATAGTTCTCACTGTTAAGAACTTTCTCCTTAATTCCAGATTGCTTCTCTCCTTGATTAATTTCCATCCATTGTTTCTTGTCTTGCCCTCTGATGCTTTGGAAAATAAGTTGACCCTCTTTTCTTTGTGGCAGCCCTCAAATACTGGAATACTGCTATCATGTCACCTTTAGTCCTTCTTTTCTCTAGACTAACCAATCCCAAGCCCTGCAACCATTCTTCATATGTTTTAGTCTCCAGCCCTTTAATCATCTTTCTTAGTTGCTCTTCTCTGCACTTTTTCCCAAGTCTCAAATCTTTTTTGTAGTGTGGTGACCAAAGCTGGATGCAGTATTCCAGGTGCAGATTTACTAAGGCTTTATAAAGTGGTACTAATAATTCACATTATTTATTCTATGCCTTTGTTTATACAACCAAGAATTGTATTAAAACACTTTCTACTGATGGAAAACCTTATAGAGTTTGAAGGTATGAAAGACAATAAAATTGAGATTATCAAAATTGGGATATAAAAGACAAATCAAGAAAAGGATTGGGACATGGAATAGCTACAAGAAGAAAACCTGGAAGATGCCTCTTTATGGAATTTACCAAATAGGCTGGTGCAAGCTTTGAAGACTTCTCTTGAATGCCAAAGATTGATAAAAAAATAAAATCCTGCAATGTCATTGAAATGATTTAAAGTCGAGATTGTGGATAACAAAAAGAAGGAATGTAAAGTTGGACTCTTTAATCAAGGATGAACTACATGTTTGATATTTGTGGTAACTCTTAATAAGTGTATTGCTGAATTAGGATGGAAAATATGATAATTTCTGGATTACTTATATTAGTCTTATCAGAAGAATATTTTTATTGCTTTAAAAAAGGGACAAAAGTGAGCATATTATCTTATACACAGTGTGATGAAGGTTGGAAGCCACTTCTTTGTGATGATCTTTGTTGCCTTTTTCTTTTTTTCTTTTCTTTTTTTGCCTTTTTTTCTACATCTTCTGAATGTTTTATTTTTTTTTCTTTTTTGTTCTAGTTTAGTTTGTATTTGTTTGCATTATGTTTATTAAAAACTTCAATAAAATTATTAACCAAGGGGAAAAAAAGAGCATATTACCTTATAGTTGGCACTGTCAGCAATTCCCACCAGCTAATTATGGGTCATGAGATTTATTCTTTATTTTAAAAGGTTGGCATCTAGGACAGTTATAATGCCATAGCATGGAATTCTTTTGTGTTAAACTGTTTTCTCCACTGAAACATTCCTGTGGGCATCAACAGGATAATTGACCAAATATAATTTGTATTGCCCTTTGGCCTGTATCTATCTCAGTTAGACAATTCCACTCTCTTTATCAGCTTAGATTGATGCTGCTTTAGCTCCAGGGTAGGAACTGCTTCCCTTGGTGCAAAGGTGATTCCTTTATGATTCATATTGTTGCATATGGCAGATGGCCCATAGCAATGTACTTAAGCACCTCCTATGATATACTTGTGTACAAAATGTATAATTCATGCATCCTTGTGGCACTGTGTGTTTTGTGATTATTATTTTCCTTGATATTTTAATTGTATGTTGATCAGCTACTTAGTGGTATGAAAGTAGAATAAATAATCAATAAATAAATGCATTCATTTTTATATATAATTGCTATAAAAATCTGTGGAGTTGTTATGCTAATAGTGGAATTTCTTTTTTTTTTAAAAAAAACAGCAAATCATAATAAAAGAGCAAGAATAAATGAAGGAGGGGAATAGTAATAAAAGGCTGCCCATTTTCAGATTATAAACTTTTATTTGGACCTCCCAGGTTTATAGGTGAATTAAGTTCTGGGGTAATTGTAAATATTGTATTATGCCCAGAGGTGGGATTCAAATTTCTTAACAACCGGTTCTGTGGGCGTGGCCTAATTTGTGGGTGTGGCTTGGTGGTCATTTGACTGGGGTGGGAGTGGCTTGCTGTTTGGGCATGGCTACATGGTCATGTGACTGGGGTGGGCGTGGCCATGTGGCTGGCAACCCAAATTTAAGTGGTCCTTACTTAATGACCAGGTGCTCGCTTAATGGCCAATTGCTTAGCAAGTGTTTTTTGCCAGTTTCCAAGGCCTGGGGAGGCCCTGGCAAGGCCCAGGCAGGTGGCCATATGGCTGGCAACCCAAATTTAAGTGGTCCTCACTTAATGACCAGGTGCTCCTTAGTGGCCAATTGCTTAGCATGATATAAGGATTAATGCAAATTGGAAAGGAAAGACTGCAGAGATTGTGCACAAGTGATTTGTACCAACCAACACACTATTTAACTGAGAATGGTTTATGTTTTATGTTTTTGTTTATGTTTAAAACAATAAAAAAAACTTTTATTTAAAAAATTTCCATTTATGTATGCATGGAACTTCTTGTTACATTGATGTTGCTATATATTGATTTAAGCAGAAACAGATAATGTATAACATCAATGTAACAAGAAATTGCCTGTCTCCCTTTTCGTAAGTTGCTTTTTTATGTATTTATTTGTTTTTTTACTATCTGTTTTTATTTTTATTAATCATAAAACAGATACTAAAGAAATAAATAAACACATAAATAAAAATTATTTTACTATTCATCATGATGTTTCTTTAAGGAAAGGAGAAAGAAACATCAAGATAAATAGTAAAATAATTTTTATTTATGTGCTTATTTATTTCTTTAGTATCTGTCTTGTTTTTATGCTTAATAAAAACAAAAACAGATAGTAAAAAAATAAATAAATACATAAATATAAAAAAGCAACTTACCAAAAAGGAAACAGGCAAGTTGGTTAGACAACTATGCCGGAGTCCTCCTGAGTCTTCTAGTTTGCTGAAGTGAGGCCGGCCGGCCCAGGAGTTGGCTCTTGACTGGGCTGGGGGTGTCGGCAGCAGGAGTTCCTGCTTTGCGTCCTCACTACCAATCGTTGGTGGGAAGGCAAGGCAGCAACAATGGAGGGCTGCGGGCGAGGGAAGATGGGGGCAGGGAACCGGGACTGGTGGCAATAGGTAGGTTGGAGGATCGTACTTACCGATCCATGTCTTTGGAGGCCAGTGGCAGAGTAGGTAGCCCGGGCGGGCGAGGATGGCTAGCAGTGGTGGCAGGAGGCAGGCAGGGCAAGGCAGGCCAGCCAGGCGAGGACAGTTAGCAGCAGTGGCAACTGGGGCTTGCGGCTTGCCCTTACTCAGCAGGGTGGCAGAAGGCAGGCAGAGACAGACAGCTGACTGGCTGGCTGGCTGGCTGGCTCAGCTGCTGCTCCTGCTGGTGTGAGCAATGGCGCCATGTGGGTAAATTTTTGTAATTAGCTCACATGAGCTATAAGTACGGGTGGGGTGGGGAGGGCGGGGGAGAATGAGAAAAGGATTTTCGCGCATGTGCAGTAAAAAAAAACTGGGTTTTGGCCCGTAGGAACGGCGGAGAGGGGCGGGGCCAAGCAGGGGTCAGTTTTACTGGTTCTTAGAACTACCGGTGACGTTAACAACCGGTTCTATAGAACCAGTGCGAACTGATAGAAATCAACCCATGCCTGTGGAAGAATATAACATGAGCTTTCATAATCAGTTTACAGTACCATTGTATAGCAGAGTGTTATCTAATATACTTTGCTGATAAACATTTTAGCCATGTGTAAAAAGAAAAAGAAAAAAGAGTCAAAATCTCTGAATTCATCCATTGTCATGTGCAGCAAAGTGTAGCAAATCAGCATCATCACATGCTAGTTCAAAATCTCATTTCTTATTTGCATTATGAACAGTCAGAGTTGCTGAAATACTTCTGATTCTCACACTTAAAGAAATCACAGTACCCTTGTGGTCACATGATAAAAATGGTGTGCTTGGAAATTAGTATATATTGATGACGATTGCAGCATCTCTGGGGTCATGTGATCAACGTTTGCAATCTTCGTGGGGAATTTCCAACAAGCAAATTCAATGGGGAAAACTGGATTCATTTAATGACTTAACAACCAAAGCATAAGAGGTTGTAAAATTGTGCACAATCCTAACATACCAAAGATCTTTTTTAAAAACAAATATAGAATTGTCTACCTTTGGAAATAGCCTCGGGGACCAACAGGAATGAGATAGGAACGATATGAGGTGAGAATTTAATTTCAAAAGGAAGAATGTAAAATATTTCATGATCCTGGTCACATGGAAATAAGATTGTCTTGTTAAAGATTTGTTAAGAATTAAATTCTTTTGTGACATCCTTTCACAGAGCAAGCTTGGTTTTCGGAGCCTCCATTCATGGATTTTGGAAGCAACCGACAAAAATATTATTTGGACTTCACACACAAACACACACATACACACACACACACACACACACACCTATACAGACACAAACAAAATGAACAAGTTTCAATATTTCCAAAATAAATTATATAAATTGACACAAATTATATCAAAATATAAATTAATAAACTGATAAACTGATGCACATAATGCAATTCTGGATTTAATGGACACCAAGCCCTTTTCACAAAATGGTTCATGAAACCAAAATTTTACTGTACTTTGTGTTGTCCCAAATCTTCTCTTTCTATACTCAATAAAATTTAAAAGCATTGCCCTTATGTCTTGAGGTGTAATTGAGTGCCAAATAGAGTAGCACTAATAATTTAATATTAACTGTGGTTAAACAAGCTTGAACATTAAGTATTTCACCATTAATATTCATAGCTCAATTAAAACAGTTACTGATTATAGAAGCTCAGTTAAGTGCACATATTCCTATATACAGTATATGAAAAGTAGCTCATACTACTTTCATTAATAATATATCATGTAAGGATGAAATTATGGAATAGAGTTAGAAAATGTGCATAAATAGGATGAAATTCATATTGTGCTATACTTTAAGAGATTTTTTTAAAATAAAATTAGTAGCTTGATACTCATGCTTCACTATGAAATTATGTAGTCAGACTTAGTTTTTGGAGAGGAAAATAAGAGAAAGTGTGCTTCTGTCTACCAGCATCAATCTGGCTAGCGTCCTGTCAGTGTGGAGAGAGGAGGGCTATTTGGAAACTGAATCAGTATTTGCTTTGTGAGCAAGAAGGAGACAGCAAGGAGCCTGGGCATCAGAGGTAGTATTCAGCAGGTTCTGACCAGTTCTGGAGAACCAGTAGCAGAAATTTTTAGTACTTCGGAGAACCAGCAAATACCACCTCTGACTGGAGATTTTATAGTATTCTTCTCCTGCCACGTCCACCAAGCCATGCGCACAGAACCGGAAGTAAAAATAAATTGAATCCCACCACTACTGGGCTTAGCTTAACTGTTCTGTACTAAAGCTGCTTGGTGCTGTGAAACTAAAACTGAAACTGAAACTCCTCTTCTCTGCTTGTATTTTGCATTAGAAACAGATTTTTTTTTTCAGGTGGGGAGTGGGAGTAGAATTCCTTAGCATCAGAGCGTGTTAATAATAATATACGAAATACTAACGCTCTGATGGTCATTTAGAAAAATCCTTTCTTAGTGAGGACCAAGAGGACCATACGTGCCAAATTTCAAGTTTGTAGGCTTTATGGTTCTGGAGATTTTGTGATGATGAGTGAGTGGTATTTCACTTTTATATACTGTATATAGATTTACTATTGTTATGTGACATCAACCAGACATCACTAGAAGCAAAATCATGAAACTGCATCTCACTTTCTTTGACCATTTGGGGAATTTACTGAAGAAAGCAATTATGCTTGAAAGAATTAGTGGCAAAAGGAAAACAGGCCACCAGAGAACACAGTGGCTAAACACCATCAAAACTGAGACCAGGCAGATCATAGAGAAATTCAAAGAAATTGTACAAAATAGGAAGATTTGGAGTGACTTGCCATAGACTGACTATAAGTTGGACTTGATTGAACGGATATCATCACTATCGTCATTATCATCATCATTTTCATCATCATCTGATATCAGAGAAATGATCAGAGATATATAAGTCAACACTGGAAATATGAAAAAGATACGTTTTACTATGCATGGTGGACTTTTGAAAAACCCTTTGGATACAAATACACACAAAGTTCCAATAATTACAAGACATAAACTTAGGAATATCCAATTAGAAAAGACTCATGGAAGACTGGTTTTATATAGGGTAACTTTAGCAAGTTTATTCTATATACAGTAGTGGAGGAATACTGAAATTCCCACAATGGAGGAAAGAATTGTGAAGATATCACAATTGACAGAAATGGCAAAACTGACTTTCTTGGTCAGGAACAAAACTATATGTATTTTTGTAAAAGACTGGAAATCTTTTATGCATTTTTTTAAGGACACGGTGAACATTTTTTTATTATTATTATGCAGAAGTTGTGGATTCAATGCAAATAGAACTGATGTCATTATTGGGTGATTGTTTAATTCCCTTTTAAAAAAATGGTATTATTCTGGATGTAAACTGCCTCCAATTTTTTGCAAAATTGAATAGTCAAATCATTTAATAATAGTCAAATAACTTCCCTACAACGCCTGGGCATGCTCCTGATGAGGTGGCAGATGGTCTCCTGAGGGATCTCCTCCCACACCTGGACTAAAGCATCCCCCAACTCCTGGACAGTCTGTGGTGCAATGTGGCATTGGTGGATGGAGCGAGACATGATGTCCCAGATGTGCTCAATTGGATTCAGGTCTGGGGAACAGGCAGGCAAGTCCATAGCATCAATGCCTTCGTCTTGCAGGAACTGCTGACACACTCCAACCACATGAGGTCTAGCATTGTCATGTATTAGGAGGAACCCAGCACCAATCGCACCAGCATTATGGTCTTACTAGGGGTCTGAGGATCTCATCTCGGTACCTAATGGCAGTCAGGCTAGCTCTGGTGAGCACATGGAGGGCTGTGCGGCCCCCTAAAGAAATGTCACCCCACACTATTACTGACTCACTGCCAAACCGGACATGCTGGAGGATGTTGCAGGCAGCAGAATGTTCTCCACGGCATCTCCAGACCCTGTCATGTCTGTCACATGTGCTCAGTGTGAACCTGCTTTTATCTGTGAAGAGCACAGGGTGCTAGTGGTGAATTTATCAATCTTGGTGTTCTCTGGCAAATGCCAAACATCCTGCACAGTGTTGGGCTATAAGCACAACCCCCACCTGTGGATGCTGGGCACTCATACTACCCTCATGGAATCTGTTTCTGACCATTTGAGCAGCCACATGTACATTTGTGGCCTGCTGGAGATCATTTTGCAGAGCTCTGGCAGTGGCCCTCCTGTCCCTCCTTGCACAAAGGCAGAGGTAGCGGTCCTGATGCTGGGTTGTTGCACTCTTACGGCCTCCTCCATGTCTCCTGATGTACTGGCCTGTCTCCTGGTAGCACCTCCATGCTCTGGACACTACGCTGACAGACACAGCAAACCTTCTTGCCACAGCTCGCATTGATGTGCCATCCTGGATGAGCTGCACTTCCTGAGCCACTTGTGTGGATTGTAACTCTATCTCATGCTACCACTAGAGTGAAAGCACCCCCAGCATTCAAAAGTGACAAAACCATCAGCCAGAAAGCATAGGAACTAAGAAGTGGTCTGTGGTCACCACCTGAAGAACCACTCCTTTATTGGGGAAGTCTTGCTAACTGCCTATGCTTTCCACCTGTTGTTTATTCCATTTGCACAACAGCATGTGAAATTGATTGTCAATCAGTGTTGCTACCTAAGTGGACAGTTTGATTTCACAGAAGTGTGATTGACTTGGAGTTACATTGTGTTGTTTAAGTGTTCCCTTTATTTTTTTGAGCAGTGTACATTGCCTTCCTCTCTTTCTGGAAGCCCCTTAAAAGCCTGTTGCCTGTCACCCTCTTGGGAAAAGCATGTGAGCCATTTCCTCCTTTCAGTGGTCCATGAAAGTACATCTATAAATAGATAATAAAATCAAAAATAGGTGAACAACATTTTTACAGAACTATAGATACACTGAGGCTGGGTATGACAAGGAATGGCTGGGAGGGGATGGGCCAGGCAAGGCACCCCTTGATGTGAGTGACATTGAGTTGGCCACACCCACCCAGTCACATGACCATCCTAGTCACATGACCACCAAGTCACACCTGCCCAGTCATGTGACCCTAAACCATGCCCACCAAATAAGCCATGCCCACAGAAACGGTAGTAAAAAAAATTGAATTCCACCACTGGGGTGTGGCCAGCACATGATACATCCAGTCCACAGGCCAGGAGTTTGACAGCCCTGCCCTAAGAGGTCAATATCCACCCCAAGGGTCGGTAGGACTATATCCATTATAGTTGTTGCTGTTGTTATTATTAGACACACTACTATTAATTAAAGTAGCATTTATTAGATTATTTTCATATAATAAATATTGTGGGGAGGATGTCAATGAACAACTTGCAACTTCATGCAGTCATCAATGAGCTGAAGAATTTGGGGACTGCTGTCCCACACACATATTGTATTATAATGATACAACTGAGACAATATTATATCAAAGGTGAACATACTAAACAATTCGCTTCTTGATTTAAAAACAAACGGCTTAAAAAGGTTAATTAAAAAGAAATGTTGCCTATGTGTCCGAAACACTTTCTATGTATCATCTTTTGTTTGTAACACCTTGGCAATTTGTCTCCATGATGTGGCAGATGTATGCAAAGACATCAGCCATGCTGTGGTGTTAATCGGAAGGCCCAGGTCCAGCTGAGAGTTAGGGTAATTACATTGGGACAGTTGTCTCTTTCTGAACCCTCTCTAGGCCTACAGCTGACATAATAGCAAATAGGATGCTAATTGAAAAGAAGAAGAAAAAGAAAGGAAGCACCCAGGTGTTGCTTGTTTCAGTTTATTATGTTTTTCAATGTTAAATGGCTTTGTTTATTGATCTTGATAACTGAGCAGAAATTCAGTCATTAAGAACATCACCTCCCAGAACTGGCAATTTACACATATCCCTTTAAGGTTTTTAATCTTCAAATGTAATGTAAAAAGAGAGAAAGAAACAGACATGAAGGATTCACATCACTCTCCCCCTCCCCCTTTTTATCTTTATGTATAACTAGGTAATTTCTAAGGTCTAATTTTCTCTACAAAATGGGAAACATTTTTTCTATCTGTACTTTATGGGAATGGAAGTTGAATTGGAAGGGTGTGGCTGAAGAAGTTTAACACTTACTGCACATGAATGTGCACACACAGATACAATAAGTGCTAGGCTAGTAATATATGTGCATATATGGTATGTCTGTTTGGACCTATATAGCCACCCTTAAGTAAATTCCTTTAACAAAATTTCTGTTCCATGTAGCAATAAGAATAGCACTTAGACTTATATACCACTTCACAGTGCTTTGCAGCCTTCTCTAAATGGTTTTGTGTGTACATACATACATACATACATACATACATACATACGGTATTCAGCTTATATATTTAACTTGAACATATTGTTGTCTGGGTACATATGTCTCTGTACAATTACAATCAAAGTTTACAATATTCATTACATTGATAATAATTTTTTGTTCTTTCTCTTTTATAGCAAGCATTAATCTATTCATTTCTGCACATTCTAATATTTTCCTAACCACATTCTTCTCTATAGGGATCTCATTACTTTTCCAGTTTTGTGCAAAGCAGTTTCACAGAGAGTCAGCATATTGCTCCCAACAATCTTGGTCTTCATTTTACTGACCTCAGAAGGATGGAAGGCTGAGTCAACCTTGAGCCAGTAAGATTTGAACTGCCAAACTGCTGGTAGCAGAAGTCAGCAGAAGTAACCTGCAGTACTGCATTCCAACCACCGCTCCACTATAGCTCAGTGGTGCAGTGGTCAAAATACATACTATGTATTTTGGATGCTGGGCAGTGGATGCACTGTTGTTAAGTAGATGTTTTTCCTGAAATAAATAGAAACAGTAAAGTCTCTGGCCTGTTATTAATCATTACATTCCTCCACCCTCCAGTCCCACATTTCAAATTTTCATAGAAAATAAGCCAATTTGCTTTTGCCCTTTTGCCCACCCTAGAATGCCCCAAACAGCTTAGCAAAACTGGAGCAAAGTTAATTGACTTCTAGGCAGCTTGATCCCAAAAATTGTAATGATTTCCCTTCTCATTAAGGTAAAAATAATTAATAATAGTTCATAAGAAGAGACAGCTTCTTATTGTTGTAGCATGTCTAAATTTAAAATGGCCTCATATTTCTAATTTTTATGCTGCACCTTAAGTATAATATTATTTCTTACATGCCTCCTAGCCGACCTGGCTGATTGTTGTCATGTCCCACAAGCATGATCTTTAACCTTAAGGACTGCACCTGTCTGACTAATGGAGGTGCAATTCAGCACATTTGGTAAACTATAATTTACTACCAACTAGATTAATAAAAGCCGCTCACTTTTTCTCTGGTCTTTCGCAAAGCATTTGAAGAAATTTGTTCTAGTTTATTCTAAATTATCATAACTTGTAACCATAAAATATTCATAAAAATTAAATATATGCTGGAGATTAAACACTTCATTTTCAATGACTAAGTTAAAATAGATATAAATCTAGATGCAAATAAATAAAATCTTGAAATTTTCAAGACATTTCAACAAGTCAGCTAAAACTAAGTTGTACTTTTTTCCCCTCAGTATAATTAAACATCACATTATTCTTCTGTGTCAGTGTTTATTCAATTAGTACGACAGAATGGGAAATAAATCATTGCCTGTTTAAACTAGCACATAAAACAAAACATTTTTTTTTAAATAAAATCATCCTTGTATCGATACTAACCATCAAAGCTTTCTCAGATTGACTTGAAAGTACTCTAAAGTCTCATCTGGCTATAGAAGCTTCATTGACCGTGAGAAACTGCAAAACAAATTTCTGAATTATCTACCAATAAGCATTTGTAGCTCAGCTACTAACTGGAAAAGGATTAGTCAAAAGAAAACAAAATATTTCCGCTGCTGAAACCGTAAAACAGCTTAATTTCCATTATCTTCTGCCCTCTACTCCTTTAGGATACCTCTGATAGGGGATAATCAAAATCTTCACTACTATTTTGCTAGACATCTAAGTTTCTCATCTTCTCATGTCATCTCCAAGGCAATGGTTCTAGTTATCTCCTTAGTGGCCTTGCAGCAGCTTTGAAATATCCCTATCCAGAGGAATGTAAATCACAGAATGTGAGTTCTGGAGAGATTTTGAAGATCAGCTTGTATAATCTACAGACCAGTGCAGGAATTCATTGCCATAGAATACTTTACAAAAGGTTATCCAGCCTCTGTTTAAAAAACTTTCCATGAAGGAGATTCCATCATCTTTTTTATATATTAGGAAATGTACTTCCTTGTAAATTAAATCTGTTTTTTCTTGACCTGTATTTCTGGGGCAAGCCTGAATAATTCAGCTTATTTTCTCATAACAGTATTTCAGATGCTTGAAAATGGTTATAGCTCCCCGTAGTCCTCTCTTCTTGAAGTGAAACATATCCAACTTATCCATCTATTCCTCATAGATTTTCCTTTTGGGATCCTTTATCATCTTGATTACATATTTCCTGTCATGCTTCAGTTTTTCAGTGTCCTTACTAAAATGTGGTGGTCAGTATGTGATGTGCAAATATTCTAGGGGTCATTTGACCCAGTGCAGTACTAATAGGAATGTTACTGTTGATCATGACATTGTATTTATGTTAAGACTACATAAATGTTTTGGCAGTTAGGGATTTCCTCTAAGAGAAATATCCCAAATGTGCTTTGTATTTTCATTTGATGGGAAATTAAAGAAAATCTCACCAGGTATCTTTTGTAATACAGACAGATAATCAAACCCCACCTGAGCAAGAAAGCATTTAACTTTTTAAAAAATGTGCATATGCATGCATGTATGCATGGAGATGTATCTTTGTGAAAAATCTGATCAATTCCTCAATTCTACTTTCCAAACAAAAAGTTAAATATCTTGCTAAATTCATTTTTTTTCTCGTGAAATTAAAAAAAAAAACTTGATAAATTGTTCTGCTAGGAAATGTTGCATGGGTCTAATAACTTCAGCTGTATTAATCAAACCACATTTTTCTTTGTTATAGTCAACATAGGTCAAACATGTAAACAAAGGTCAAACATGTAAATAAAACAATTCAATTCCATAATGTTGCAACAACAACAAAAAAGTAGCTAATATAGCATGCCCACAAGATGAGAGAACTTATTGAAGTTCAAGATATAGTCGTTTTAAGAGAGGGTTCAAATTTTGAGGCCTCTGAATCTTTAATTCCTCTTATTTGGCCAATAAATTATATTTTTAATGTTTTAGCAAAAGGATGGGTTTAATAAATAGCTGCAAAATAAAACTCACCCAGCCTTTATCTTTCCTTTGGAAGGAAATCCCTTGCTCTCCAGAAAAGATGAATGCAGTTAGTGTGACAAAATTATTGACCCCTTCCTTTTGCTGTTTCTAGCCTGGTATCTTAATAAACACAACAAAGTTGCTCCTACAATTCTCTTTAGTGCTTGCAAAAAAAAAAAAGACCCTGACTAAATAAAAATCTGTACAGGGACAACCAAAACCTTAGGCCTAATTCATTCTTTTCATTATTTTACCATTATGCCAATTGAAGTTTATATGACCTTATATCTTAATATCTGTAAGGAGTCTCTATGGATTTTATTCTGCTAGTCATCATTGCTGACTATAAGGGCCAATGAGCCACTGCTGTCCAGAGATATTTCCATGTTCATGTGGCCAGCATGGTATCAGGGAGCATTGCTACCTTCCCATCGAAGTGGTATCTCTTTATCTACTCACCTTTGCATGCTTTCAAACTGCTAGGTTAGCAGGAGCTAAAGCACCCCATTGTGTGGAGCTCAAGCCTCAGCTGGTGGCTTTCCAGTTGATAAATTGAAAGCATCTTTAACTGCTGAGCTGCCACGCTGCCCTATTTTATAACTAATAAAACTAATATAAGTAATACAAATAATTGCACAATGATCACAGGGTATGTGTGTAGATATGCCTCTATTTTCTCTCCTATATGGAAAAAAATATTTTTATGTCTTGTGGCTATTTGACAGAGTTATTGACGAAACATACAGACAAATTGCGAAGGAAAAATAAAATAAAATTTAATGATGAACTGTTACTCAGCTTTGACCATAAAGCAGATAATTCTCAAGTGCAAACTATAAACTATTTGGTTTTTAAAAATAATATATTATTAGTCGAACATTATAATAATAAAATCTGGAAAAAATCGGAACAAGCACAGATGCAAATAATAAGCTTCCTCGTTTTATATTTGTACTTACAATACTGTCAGAGTTACTGCTATTATATAAAATTGGTTCACTAGAAATATGGCAACCTTACTCTAGGCTAAAGATATTTAAATATATTCCAGAAACAGTGTACCTGTTATCACTATATTCAACACATGGATGATCTCCACCTAGCTGCCTCAACAGTTTTTGCATGGAACACTGTAACTCCTAAAATACTAAGATGTTCTTACAAGGAAAGAATATCAAACCTCATTCCTAGCATTACCAATGTTAGTGGCAGGAACAAGAAAGCTCTTTTTTCAGCAGCATCTTTCCATAAATTAAAATTGCTCTGCCTAATCCCAAATATCTACTTGAAAATTACAATTGGACTTTAAATGATACACTAATAGAAATTTTGCCTATTATGGAATGTTGGCTAGTGAGCACTAGGAGGTGTGCCTTCTCAGCTAGAGTCCTAGCCATCTGGACATACTCAGAGTTGAGAATAATCCAAACCCTGCTGGTCTTGAAGACACGGCTCAGGAGTAGGCACCTGAGCGTCTGAAGGACCCTGTTTCCTGGCCATATTGATATTTATGGTGATTTTTTTCCAGCTTTTGTGTGTATTTGAATGCTACATCCAGATTTAGTCACAATGATATAAAAAAGATGCTGAGACTCTAGAAAGAGTACAGAGAAGAGCAACACAGATGATTAGGGACAGGGGTGTGATTCAACCAATGTAACAGCCAGTTCAGTGAGTGCGCTTTGCACGTGTGCTCCTCATTTTAAAAAGCCCTATTACTTACCTTCTACTGCAGCCCCTGTGAAGAAAACAGCTGGTGTGTGGCAAACTACTCTGCTACGCAAATCAGCTGTGCTCTAAGATCAGGAAATAAAGCACAGGAAAGAGCAGGGGCAGGCAGACGGACCCACTTGTGAACCAGTTCAGAACCAGCTGATCAGTGGAACAAGGGGTTCGACCAAACCAATCCAAACCGGAAGAATCCCACCCCTGATTAGGGAACTGGAGGCTAAAACATAGAATAATGGTTACTAAAATTGGGTAGGTCTACTTTAATGAAAAGAAGGACCGGGGTGACAAGATAGCAATGTTTGAATATTTGAAGGCTGCCATAAAGAAAAGGGGGTCAACCTATTCTTCAAAGCATGTGAAGGCAGGACAAGAAGCAAGGGATCAAAATTAATCAAGGAGAGAAACAACCTAGAACGAAGGACAAATTTCCTGACTGTTAGAACAATTAATCAGTGGAATGTCTTACCTCAGAAGTTTTGGATGCTCCAAGATTGAAGGTTTTTAAGAATATGACAATCATTTGTCTGAAATGCTTTGGGTTTTCCTACTTGAGAAGGGGACTAGACTAAAAGACCTCCAAGGTCTCTTCCAACTCTGTTATTTTGTTATTCTGTCATTTTGTTATTCTGTCATTCTATTATATTTAATTTGTATTACATTATAATTATTTTTACAA
Organism: Pseudonaja textilis; assembly: GCF_049901715.1. NCBI lineage: Eukaryota > Metazoa > Chordata > Lepidosauria > Squamata > Elapidae > Pseudonaja > Pseudonaja textilis. Next base: position 125,769,426 of record NC_141992.1, on the reverse strand, counting down.
TTATTCACCACCCAGAGTCACTTGTTTAAGATCAGTGACTATAGAAATTGAATAATGAAATAAATATTTCAAGGAGGTTGTCAGAAAAAGTTTGGCATGTATGTATAAAGTTTTATAATACCCAATAAAAACTTTAAAGAGAAATTCCTAAGATTTTTGGATTAATAGATTTTTTTTCTACTGAGAAGATTACTGTCAGTGATAAGATTTACATGTGAATTGAGTGAATTCTCATAAGCTCTTTAATATTCAAATAATATTGAAAAGATATTTACATTACAACTCTTAGGTTATCTGTGCTCAATCGCATGAATTTCAAAAAAGACAGAGAAAGAAATACAGGACCAAAATGATAAACATCTCTCTTTCTCAACCTCTTCCCTTATTCTTAATGTTACCTGTGAACCTTCAAAAATATAAGCCATCCTTTTAAAACTGTAAAAGCAGGGGTAGGCTTCAAAAATTTTAGCAAAGAGTTCTCTGCCTGGTTGCTGAGTAGGGTATATGTGTCCATGGTGGGCAGGGCCTAGTCGGCCTCCTGCACCATGGCAAGAGGGAGCATTTCTGCCCTCCCTGGCCTCTGGAGGCTTTCCTCAAGCCTCCAGAAGAGGGAAAATGGCCTCCCCGAACTCTGGAAGCTCTCTGGAAGCTGGAAACGGGCCCATTTCTGGCCTTCCTAAACTTCTGGAAGGCCCATTTTTCACCCTTCCTGAGCGTCCACGCATGCGCTGCACTTACCTGCATCCAAAACAAGCCATGTGGGGAGGGGCAGGGAGGGGTGGGCAGGGCCAGCCAGGAGTGGGATTTGGGAGGTTCTCCAAACTGCATAGAATCTTAGCTAAGGGCTCTCTCGAACCCCTGCAAACCCCCCACAGCCCATCCCTGTGTAAAAGGGACTTTACAAAAACAATTACCATTTCTTGCTGTTTCAGCCCCATTCCACGACCATTTGTTCCCCTAATCTCTACTTTTGAGCTTTCCTTTTATCTCTCTCTCTACTCAAGAACAGTGTGTAGTTAAATGCCAATTTAAAATCTTTACTTCAGTGCAAGAAAGAACAAGTTTATCCTTGTTTAACAATACTCAAGGTTTTGATTACCTCCCTGCCCCCCCCCAAAAAAAAAAAGTTAGCAGAAGTTCTTAACTAGATCATTATTTAAATTAGTTTTCTTAGGGGATGAGATGTTTTTAGTTATTACTTTAACTCTATATAGAAATATACAATTTATAATATATAATTTCTAGTAATATATTTTTGTGGTTGTTTCCCAATCTGACAATTTCTATCAAGTGACTGGATTATAAAATTTTAATATAACACATGCAAATGAGCAACTGCATACAATCTGCCAACTATCAAAGGGAAACTCAGAGAAAATAACATCTTTTGTTTCTATGACTTAACAGTTATACAGTGTAAGGACATAAATGAAATCACCAGCATTATTAGATTCTCTTCAAATGCTCAGAAGGAATAGATGAAGAAATGTTTTCTTACTTTATTCTTGAATTTAACTTTTTTTTTAAAAAGTACAAAATATATATAGGTCATGAGCCAGGTACTTCTCTGTTCTATTTTTTTCTTTATGTTCTTTGTGATTTTTTCACCATTGAATGTGTTCCTTCATACTGGAAAAAAAAATTCATTATATTCCCAGTGATTCAGATCAATGTCACTTCTATAAAACATAGTTATTTTTGGAAGTATCCTCAAATAACTTCAATGAAACTTTCTCTGCTTTTTCTTCCAAATTAGTACTAAATCATTGATTTATTGATATCAAGTATATATACATTAAATGACTAATAGATAACTTAACATTAATTTAATTTGATAATATTACTTTTCTTTAGTATAAGCAAAGCATATTCAATGGATATAATAGAGGTAAATTGGAAGGGTTTTTGTTGTTGTTGTTGTTTTATGGGAAGGAGAGCTTAGCCTATCCACTGACAATCTATCTTTTTTCTTTTGAACCCTTATGTCATAACACAACTGCTTTTTTGTAGTTGTCCCTTGTCACCAAGAATTTTTTTAAATAATAAAGAAAGAAGCTCAAATCCCTTTGAATGTGCAATGCTGGTTGCAACCCATTTTTAATTTGAAATGTCAAAAATGTCACATAAAGGTCTTTTTAATAAGTGTTTCTTGGACATCTAAGAAGACTAGTAAAAGAGCAAAAGTTTGTTTCATTTATTAAATTAGACAATAAATTTAATCCATTTATTAGAGGGCAGGGGATTGTGACACTTAGGAATTCTTCATGTCAACTGAAAAATCTAATTTTCTAAAAAAACTCTCTGTTTAATTACCAATTTCACTATATTATGGGCTAATAACATATTTAAAGATGTGACTGACTGATCAAAGCAGATGCAAGAGAAAGAAATAGAAAAGAAAAAAAAATGCTTATGGTTTAGGCTTCTGGTACCACATGAATGAAAATAAATAAAGGCATGCTTAATTATATGTGAATGAATTTCAGATAAATCAAAGTATAAATGCAAATCTTGAATTTGTTTGCATATTTTTATTTTTAAAACTCTAGAACTGATATATTCTTATTAGCTTCCAAAGAAACTATAATTATTCATAAGCTTTGAAAAAATACTTAGCAAATAATGAAACCAACTTTGAATTGTATTAAATAAAATGGCTTTGCAGTAATCTGTAATTCCAAATAGATTAACTATGCCAAATGTCAGAAGAAATTGATTTCAGAAGATATAGATGATGCCATCAATGCATTGTCAACTTAAAGGAAGCTAAATGAGACTTCTTTGACATCAAGGGACAAATGGATTTATCTACAGTAGTCTCACAAATTAAAGCAAGAGAAAAGATTAACAATACTTTTAGCTATGAATGTGCCAAAATAATGTAATTGACATTTGGCAATCATGTTAAATTTGAATGCATGAAATATTTCCCAAGATGTAAGGGAATTAAACATGTTTCAGTTGCAAATAATCTTTCCCATGTGTTAATGAGATATTTCTCTTGGCAAAGGATACTCTTATCTGAATAAATCTGTCACATAATCATAATAATCTTATGGTAAATAATATTAATCTTATTGTGCAATCTGACCAATTCTGGAAGGATTTCGTTCTACAGAAAATATTTAGGGCTGTTAGATTGCTTCACTATTAGACAATAGAACCTGGACATTTTAATGTTACATCTCAACAGTTCATAGATATGATGTGTATCTTTCCTGATCCAGATTGTATTTACTATATATAAAATCGGTACTGTTCCAGATATTTTCACTGCTAACAAAAGGCATCTAGGACATGCCCTACAACTGGGAAAGATATTGTTCTTTGAATTAGGAAGAAGTGTGTCTTCATGATAATATTCTGCATCTTCTTGGGAAAATATTCTGCATCTTTTTGAGGAAATTTGCTCTCTACGAGAAGCAATTGAAAAGAATGAATTTAGATCATCATTTAAATATGGGCTCATGGCTCCAGAAGAAATAGAAGCATCTCCTGTCCAGAGTTTCAATACTTCTAGGCATCTTTTCTTGGGTTTATTCATCATACTCCATCTGAACATTATTGTTCTCCATCTTAAAAGTGGTCCATTTCATGTCTGCGTTTTGCAGCTGCTCCACAATAAGAAATCTCAGGTCCTGTATTTGCTAATTGCACTGTCATTTTAGAGCCTAACAATATGACTTATTTGATAGATTGTATCTCCTTTCCTCTCTGTCATTTGATGGAATTCAGTATGATTTTGAGACAGTTACCAGTACACGTGCCACCTTCAAAAATTGTGACTTTTTATCACTTCCTTTTGCATTATGCTTTGAAAATGAAGAATTAGTTAAGGCACACCATATGGTATCCTACCCTGTGGTTTCATTATTCATTAGGCATTCAATACTGAACAATTTTCAAGTTTTAGCTTAATAACTGAGTGTGTGCTTTGGAGACAGAGTGGCCCAGACTCAATCCTTGGTTACAATCCATCTCGAAGTAGAGATGAAAAACTCATTTCTTAAATCATGGAGAAGAACTGCCCAGTAGTACCATTAAATCTACACTAGATGGACCAATTGTTTGACTCTGTGGAAAGCATTTTCCTACATTTCTTTTTATTGCTCTAAAGTCTGTATCATTCCGAAGGCATGTGAGGTCAGGAAACTAATTAGGAGTAGAATTTTGGATAACCTAATTTGCAATAGTTCATCTCCTGATTATACAATTATAGGGGAATAAAACTAAGAATTTATTCCAAAGCCTGCTTACTTAGAAGTGAATCCCATTGAACACATGGAATTTACTTCTGAGTAAACATCTTAGGCTTATATCTGTCCTTCAAAAACTGTAGTATCTTAGTTCAGATTAATGTATGACTATTGCAGTGTTTTCTGATATCAGCAGCTTCCAGATTTATGGATTTTAAATCCTTGAACTCTCAGCAATGCCAGTTAGAAAATTATGACAACTGAGTCCAAACATCTAGAGTTGCTAAGGCTGGTAAATACTGAACTATTACATTCAAATGGTTACTAAAAAATAATATTAGTCACGTAAAAAAAATAGATTCCACATTTGTATTGGATAGAAGCTCGCAAGATGGAGAAAAGCATATTCTGTTATATTAGCATAAAATAGGAAATGATTACATTGGTGATTGCTATGTAGGCATCTTATCCTAATGGAACAATAGAAAGACAATTCCTTTATCTCTTAAATGGAAATGAATTACCACCTAAAACAGATTTACACTGGTGTCAATGTCAGTCTATATCTTAGTTAATATATTTCTGTCTTAACAATTTAAGCTTCAGCCACATTTAGTCTATTAAAGACCTTGGACACAAATTCAGAATTTGTAAGATTGTGTGTGGTGTAAGAATAAAAGAGAATTGTGTAACTTACTGTTATTACTATCTTCAATCTCTAAGGATTTCCCCTTATTGGAACTGAATGTTTACATGGTCTTTAAAAGTATATATATGCTGTAGTCATTTGCACACATGGATTCTTCAATATAACTAAGGCTTATTGCATCTATGTAGAAACAGGAATTACCTAGTGACAGTAGAATATGTTAAAGAAGTTACTGCAAAGTATTTCAAAGTTATCAGAAAGTTTTGTCATGAATTAGGTAGGTGATCATAGCGTCATAGATACAGTCAGAAAATCCTAAATATTTAAATGTGAACCAGGCTAACTATTATGATAATATGCAGGTATAAATGTTAATATAGTAGTGAGGCATTGTTATAGGAGATTTACTTTTTAATAGCAGAAATCCATTTTTTTCCTATATGGAAAATTACAACCTATAATCAGTTTGCAGCACTTTCAAAGTTTATAATAAGACCAACAGATGCAAAAACTGAATGATGAATGTTCATTTGGAGATCTCACTGAAATGAAATAAATCTTCTCCCTGTATCTCCTGACACAAGATGAAATATCTTTCATGTCCTTTCCGCTTAATATTAATAAAAATGATTTTTTTTACAACCTTCAGCAGTGAAACTGACTTCTTATGGTTAAATTTTCCAAGCCACTGACGCCTTAATCCAGTAGTAGTTGATATAACCAGATGAGTGGAACTCGTATTATGCAATCCCTATTCAATATGAACTGCATTTTACCCGGAATTATTTCCACTGTAAAATAAATTAATTTCTTTTTGCTTTAAGCTATACTGGAGCAAATTCACAATAGTCCCCATGAAGTCATTAGTCATAGTATAAATGTCAGTGGTATAAATGACTGTCAAATTGCTTGAATATGAAAGAAAAATGCACGTATAATAATGCAACATTGCTCACATGAGAACACAATTTCTTTTTCAGCATATACCAGTAAATAGAATTCAGACCATCTCATTTCACTCCTGGTGAATTTACACAATTGTAAACTGGTTACCTAGTAACTAATCCAGAAATGCTGAGTATAGGTTTTATCCACTTAAATCTTTCTTTCTTTCTTTCTTTCTTTCTTTCTTTCTTTCTTTCTTTCTTTCTTTCTTTCTTTCTTTCTTCTCAAAGAAATTCAATGGTTGGGAATGATCTGGGTACTGAAGGTGATTGTTTCTAGAAAAACAATTATTCTTTTTTAAAAATATATTTCCCTTGCCAGCATATTTCAGAGGCACTCATAGTTTATACCACTAGTATAACTCAGAATTATACATGACATCAGCTGATATTTATTTTACAAAAGAAATTTTATTTATTTATTTTTGTCAATTGCTTACAAGATAATAGGTAGAGGTAAAAAACTTGTTATGAATACATGGATACATATAAGAAAAAGAAAAAAAAAAGAAAAGAAACAATACGACAGGGATGGTAGGCACATTGGTGCACTTATGCACACCCCCTACAGACCTCTTAGGAAAGGGGTGAGGTCAATAGTAGACAATCTAAGGTTAAAGTTTTTGGAGTTTGAGGAAGAAACCAGAGTCAGGTAGAGTATTCCAGACATTGACCACTCTGTTGCTGAAGTCGTATTTCCTGCAATCAAGTTTGGTGTGATTAACCTTGAGTTTGTATCTATTGTTTGCTCTTGTGTTGTTATGGTTGAAGCTGAAGTATTCATTGACAGGTAGAACATTGCAATGTATGATTTTTTATACTATACTTAGATTGGACCGAAGGCGACATAGTTCTGGGTTTTCTAGGTCTAGAATTTCGAGTCTGGTGGCATAAGGTATTCTGCAACGAGTAGGGGAGTGGAGAACTCTTCTTGTGAAATATTTCTGGACTTTCTCAACAGTTTTAATATCAGATACGTAATGTGGGTTCCAGACTGATGAACTGGATTTGAGTATTGGTCTAGCAAATGTTTTGTGTGCTCTAGTTATTAGTGTTATATTACCAGAGAAAAAGCTACATAAGATTAGGTTAACAACTCTTAATGCCTTTCTGGCTATCTAGTTACAGTGGGACCTACCACTTAGGTCATTCGAGCTGAGTACTCCAAGATCCTTGACAGAGTTTGGATCATCAACAAGGTCTTGACTATTCAGCCTATATTTTATTTTCTGACTTTTTTGCTATATGTAGGACGGAGCATTTATTTATTGAGATTTGAAGTTGTCATTTGTTTGATACATAGTCAAGGTCTTTCTGAAGGTTATTTTGCTCTAAAAAGGCAGAAGGATAGATAACCTTAAACCATAACCTTTGTGAAAGATGTGTTTTGAAAGTGTCTGCTTGAAACCAAATGTATTTTTTTAAAAGAAAAAAAAAGACATACCCCTATTTTAACTAGTTTTGAATTATAAATGTGAAATTCATGCCTATAAGGGCCACAACCAAAGTAGCATTCTCCATGAATATCCCTTGATATTATACTAGAATGAAAATGTGCATTAGTGCTTGGCAGGCATTTATATAGGCTAAAAAAACTTTTTTATCAATGGCAAAGGAATGGTATGCTTCTTATTTTATCTCTCTTTTGTTGGCTTTGCGTCAGTTCACATTTCTATGTCAATCTCTGTGTAGCTATTTTATTAGCAATATAATCTATAGCTATTTTATTAGCTATATAATGTATAGCTACACAATTTTAAGAACTTTTTTACTGTTTTTTTCCCAATACTTTTTTCATAATATTATTGGCTACTTTGTGTGTATTTCAGAAGAAAAAAAAGTGGAACATGATCTTGGAATCCTAGAACTGTAGAGTTGGAAGGGAACACATGGATTAATCTGCAGGAACACCAATTAATCCATTTATGAGTGGTGCCTACCTAGGTGCCTCCATAACAACAACAACAAAAAAAATGGTCCAGGGTGAGAAAACCCACAACCCCTGTAAACAGTTTGAATGGTAGACAGATCTTACCGAAAGGAAGATTTTCCTTACGTTTCAATTCAATATAGTAGATGAAAATCACATCTACAGGTAGTCCTCAACTTACAACCGCAATTGAGCCACAATTTATGTGGCTGAGTGAGAAATTTGTTACATGAGTTTTGTCTCATTTTAGTTTTGTTTTTTTCTTGCAATGCTTGCTCAGTGAATTGCTGCACTTGTTAAATGAGTAACTCAGTTGTTAAGTAAATCTTGCCTCTCCTTTGACTTTGCCTGTCAGAAGCTTGCAGAATGGGATGACATGACCCCGGGACTCTGCCACCATCATAAATGTAAGTCGGCTGTCAAGCATTCAATTGTAAATCATGTGACCATGGAGATGCTGCAATGGTCATAAGTGTGACAAATGGTCATAAGTCACTTTTTTTCAGTGCCGCTGCAACTTCAAACAGTCCTTAAGCGAACTGTTGTAGGTCGAGCATTTATTCTTCTCCTGGTTTCTGAGCCATGGAGACTAATTCTTGATCAGCTTTCCTCTAGCTTCTTTTTATGTACTTGAACACTGCTATATTATATAAATATCTCACTCACTGATACTATAATACCTTCATTACAATGCCTAACATTGTTTCCTATAATACATTGTTATTATAATATCTGTGGTTTTCATTCATTTGGAAATGAAAGCCAAATAGCTTTCTTCCTAGCACCTTGATCATATTGTAACCAACTCTTGAACAGGCAATAGCTGAAAGAGAGCTCTGTCTCTAACTGCAAATCTAGATAATAGGATAGTTAGTGACACTGTGATGAGAATTTGCAGCTCACATTCCTGAATGATACAGTTCAACATCTTATAATGGCACAGAAGTACTGGTGGTCTATTATGATGTATCTTCTTCTTTCTAGCATATTCCCACAGGTGCAGGGTCTGCTTTTCGGATCATTTAATGCCACTTTGCACGGTCATCTGCATCTCCAGGGCACAGGCCCCCGGCTTGCATATCTTTGTTGATGGTGTTTTGGCATCTCTGTTTTGGACACCCATGAGGTTGCCGGCCATTGACTTCTAGTTGGTAGGCAGTCTTTACCACAGTGGAAGATGCTGTTCTCTGGACTTGTCCATAACAGTGGAGTCGGCCTTCTCTTATAATTGGTAATGTATTATGATATGTGATATTAGCCCTTGGGTGATATCAAAGTATTGTGATATGTGTGTTTATTTCTCTCTATGTCTGTAGGGGTCCTCACTGGCCATTCTTCTCCTTTGCAGTATTCTATCCTGAAAGTGGAGAGGTTCCAATTTTTCAGACCTTCCACAGATTTGTTAATACTTGGGAGTTTCAGGAAGCCCTTTGGATAGGTTAAATGGGATCAATGGGTAACCCTTGAACTTACAATAATTAACAACTGTTCAAAGTTACAAAGGCACTAAAAAGTGAGTTACAACTGGTCTTCACACTTAACAGCCATCACAACATTCCTAGGGTCATGTAATCAACTGGCATATATTTATGATGTGATCATGTGATCCTGGGATCATGTGATCCTCATTTGCTACATTCCCAGATGGATTCACTTAGAACTGCATGATTCACTTAACAGTTATTAAGGATTGTAAAATTAGGTGCAAGTTACTTAACAACTACCTTGCTTGGCAACAGAAATTCTGGTCCCAGTTGTGGTTGTAGATCAAAGTCTATCTGTAAATGAAGGTACTGCTATATTTATCTGTATTGTATTTATTCATTATATTAATAATGCATTATATTGTAAGTACTCTTATTATGCATATATAACGAAATACCAAAATAAATACATTATTATTATTATTAATATTTGTATTTCTGATCCAGAGTAATGTTTAGCCATACTAACTTCAGAGAGAAAACAAATACTCTGATTCTTACAAGCCCAAACAACAGTTTAAGATACCAGGTTTTATTCTCCATAAGGAGTTCCTGCTTCTCTTTGCAATGTCCTTCCATAGGGTATCAGCAGAGTGACTATATTTTCCAGTCAAAGTTTAAAACCCATTTGTTCAGCTTCACTTATATTTCGTGACAGCAATATACATCTCTTGCTTGTGACATGAATACATGAAGGATGCACCATGAAGTTGAACAAAATTGTATTGTACTGCAAATCTATATTCTCTTTCTCCATCTTTTTCCTACTGTAGTTAATATACTAATGGCGGTAATAAATAAGACAATAATGTTGCCTTACTTAATCAGAGAAATAATTATATGACAACATTAACATATTTAACCCTCTGTCCACTCCTTGCCCAACGCTACAGAAATAAAATGTCAGTGATGAAGAATTAATGTGATGTTAATTATTTTGATTTGTTTATGTATAAAATATAAAAGGACACTGAGGTTTGAGTAAAAAAAAAGCAATTCGATGATACCATTCCTTTTAAGGTTGTAACAGGGCATTTCTTCTTTTGACACTGGGTAAAATTTTGCTGAACACTTGAAAAAAAATTACAGGGCAATATAGCATTTCTTTTATGGAGTTGTAAAAGTGGTGTTGTAAATGTATTAACCAAACTTGTTTTAACTGAGATACGTTAGCCTCATTTTGAAATGTGATGTCTAGTCTGGAAGAATACCAAATAATTAAGAAAAATCACCATATCAAAAACTTTCACTTACTCTTTGATTTTCCATGACTGTCATAGGGTTAAGTTCATAGTTTCCTAAATTTAGGAAAATGTTAAAGCCTTAAGTGTTGATTATGTTCCTACATCCAGCTATTCATGGCATCTTGTTTAATTTTTGCGTGCTATTTTTGAAGAACTCCTGCCCTCCCCTAGTTTCTTTTCCTTTTACTGGTGCTTGATGAACATTGTTTATAGTTCTGCATTTATGGAATGACACAGTCAGAAATCATATACTAGTCATGTTAATACTGGAATGTTATAAAGCCAGACATACAGGCTAATCTCAGTTCATGTAAAGCAAACACATTTACTACGAGGGCACAGTTTTTATACTTGCCTCATGAACAAATCATATTTTCAAACTTTTTAATATTATCTTGAAATGACTACTATAATAGAACTGAACCCATTGTAAACATTCTCTCTCTTTCTTTCTCACACATATACCAGACATACAATTCTTCTTCTACATAATTTCTTTTAATTGCATCATTTCCTTCGAACTGCAATTGTCATTTACCACTATCCTTTGATCCCTGTGGCAAATCTTATTCTGAACTATATTAACCAAATATGTTGTAAAGCCCTGGAGGCTTTAATATAGACTTAATTTTTGCTCAGCCTCTCCTACAACAGTCTGGTCTAACACAGCTGACAATAGCTTAGTATAGTGACCAAAAGTGATCTTGTTTACTTATTGCAAGGATTTTTTGTTTTGTTTTTTGACAAACACCATATTTTCATCTTCATTTTTCCTGCCATATTTGTCTACTGCTAATGCTAATCTGGCAGTCCAGTACTGGTAGACTAATCTACTCACTCACTCTTTTCATTTGGCAAACATTTACTGTGAAATAAACTTTTATATTTCAAGATGAAATCTGAGTTGGTCACCAGGACCAGAAGTTTACTCTTTTGAGCCTTTGGTCTTCAGCTGCAAATCCATTTACTACCCATCTTCAGGGAACTTCTCTCTACTAGATTATTTTTCTCTGGACTATTCTGTGAGTTGTATTTATGTGGTTCCTTCTTCTTGGTTGATTGGTGTGTGATGGCTAGTGATTGGCTGTTGTTTCCTTGTGCTTTCAAGCCCTCAGTTCCTAAGTACCTGATAAGTTAGTGGTAAATGGGCATTCCTGTTGACTGACAAGGGCGCATTTCCCAGGCTTCAATTATTTCTCTCGCTATCTTTGTACCTGCACGGCCAAGAATCTTAGTAGCTGTGAAATGGAATGTGTGTCCTGGTTCACTGCAATGTGAGACCACCAATGATTTCAGGTCTTCTCAACTCACAATTAGCTTGCTTTCTTGCAATTTGATGGTTAGCTTCTCCCAGTCTGTCCTACATAATCAAGGGTCAATCCATGCAGGGGATCCAGTAGATTACATTAGAAGCACCTCCTACCTCCAAACGATCTTGCAATGTATGCTTTTTCCTCATATGGTAGACTCGGGGTGGCGTGCAATGGGCAGATTTTATATTCCAATTCACAGTGTGGTTTATTTCCATTTTACAGAAATTCTATGTACAAATTAATACATGACTACTATGCTATTTCAGAAACTCCAGGTTTATCAGGTTCCATATCAGTTGCTGTTTTGATTCTCATTCAAAGGTCAAGGCACAGTCTATCATAAGCACTGTCTCAGAAGCTGAGACTTTGAGATATATGTTGATGTGGCATTCAAAAGATTCCACTATTGTGGCACTTTAATTAACATCTCAGTGGCCTGCCTTCACAGGGACCCTTACATCATTTATTACATAATTTACTGCAGAAAATTCCTTTTGCTTGCTAGCAAACATCCTGCAGTAAAGTGCTCTCTGGAAATTTAAATTACAGTGGTAACTCCACACATAGTGGTTTAAACTGTTCAGCACAGCTGTTTTATAGCAGGTCATTTGCAGATGCACTTCTCAGAATAAGATGTACAATAAATTCTACTAGGGTGAGTGATGACAAGAAGGGGATAAGTGGATGGCTATGCTTCCAGCCATGTTCTACTATGTCAACCTGTTCTGTTACTTGCTATGCAACAATAGGCTGGATTGTCTAAGGTTGTAGAAAATCTTTTGTGAGGATGAGGTTGTTTTATTTTATTATGCTTTTATTTCTGATCCACAAAGAGGCATTGGGAATTGGGTGGCATACAAAGTTATTAAATAAACAAAAATGTTTCTCAGAGATCCCTCTCATGCCATTAAGATTCTTTTCCTTTAGGATTATTTTAGGAGAAGTGTCCTCATTTTCTCTAAATTTTGATTCAAGTGAAATGTTACGGAAGACAAAGGGCGTGCAGGGTTTTTCTTAAAAAAATACGACGTGAAATAAAAAGTCTCTGAATTTCCTTTGATATGGTTTAACCAAGGAAACGTCAAACAGAATGCCCTTGTATAACTTGCATTATTTGCCATTATAAATAATGTAAATGAAATAAAGAATAAAACAATTGATGTAATGTGTCCTACTGGAATGTTGACATATAATTATCTTAGAAACAAACATTGGAGCAATGCTACCTTCCCTGGATAGCTTTGTATTATTTGTACTTTTTTTATCCTAATCTTTGAATTACATGGGTCAAACCCATATATGTGGCAATGACCAAATAAAAAGGAATAATTGCTTTATAGGTTAAAATAATCTGGAAATTTGGCCAATAATTATATCTTGAATCTCCTGTGAAGAAATATAATCACATTCAGAACCTTATAAATTTAGACTCCAGATTTGTAATTTTGCTGTGTTGTCATTGCATCCTTTTCTCATATGGTAGTTTCCAAGGTGGGAACTTGCTGCTGGTTATAAAGTTGACAGAAATCATTGAGGAAAATCATAAGATGGTGGGTCTAAAACTGAGATGATAAGCTGCAGGTGCCTATCAGCTCATATGCCGAATGATTCATAGCATCACCCACAGAATATACTAAACTAATTGTCATTCATCTTAAAAAGATCTCCAGTGGTCATAGGATGATAAGAGAAAAAGTGTCAGGTAGCTCAGAGCTCTGTTGTTCTCTGTCAGCCAGTTCTAACAGAGATCACTCTTTAATTTCCACTCAGTCATGTTATTTGTACTGCTGTCATATATGTGTTTAAAAAATACAACCCCTTCAAAGATTTCAGAACCTATAAATGAGTATCAAACTAGCTTTTAAACAGACATGGGCTTTTTAAAAATATCTAGATACTTTGATGTTTTATTTATTTTTCCCATTCATTTAATTTTTCTTAGTTTCTTTCTCAAAACACAGGATACTACAAGAAGAGTTACCCCACTCTTCAACTTAAACTCAAAACTGTGAGTTAAATATAAATCAGGGCCACAACTTTATTGATTTAACACACTCAAACAAGAATTTATGATGGAACAACCTGCTATGGTACAAAGCTTTTGGTGCTTGCTTAGACAACTTTCCTTGTCAAGACAGATTTTCTGAATCTGATATCCCTCAGATGTATTACAGCTAAAATACTAGTCCTATCCAAAACCTAATGAATAAATATAGACTCCCCTAGTTCAGGAAGCTAAGCCTATAAACATCTCTCTCCATAATTTAATATGGATTGGATACATTTCTGAGAACCTCTCAAACTTTGTTTATTTTATATCCCTGTAAATCTGTCCCATAGGTGCTGGGTCTTAGATTTTATTATTAAGCAGTCATTGATACCTTATCCTCTGATTCATATTGACCCAATCCGAGTTAACATACAAGACCAGTACCTTTAATTATATCTGAAGGGGCAGTATGCAATAGGCCAATATACTTATGGGCTTGGATAATTTGAGAAGATCCAAATGAAAGTATGCATTCTAAATTGCAATCAGTTTATGCTACACTACTCCCTAAATGGGTCAGGAAGTGTAAAGTGGTTTTCATCTCTCTCTCTCTCCTCTTTCTCTCTCTCTCTCTCTCTCTCTCTCTCACACACACACACACACACACTCTCACCCTACCACTCACTCACACACACACACACACACACACACACACACACTCACTCACCCTACCACTCACTCACTCACCCTACCACCTATGTAGTATGTCAGTTTCTGGCAAGCTCATATCCATTCAAGCCAAGCCACTAAGACAGATTTTTTTTCAATAAACCAGATAGAAAAGAAGTAATAGTGTGTTACATTTACTTATTACTGCAATATTAAGATAGGTAAACCTGAGAATGCCTATAGATCATGCTGAATAATTTGTTTAAATAGGAGATGGAATCCAGGATTTTCTAATTTAGATCTAAATATACCACAAAATTAGATATAATTTTCGAGCTAAAAATTTGAATGAATAACCTGTTGCTCTAAACAAAGAGAAATATACTACTTAAAATTAATGGTAAGCAAAATGTTTCATTGGTTACTAGATAAAAGATCTATAGTTTCAAAATCAGAAAAAAAATTTTTCAGAATTTTCTTACTCCATTTTCACATCCTGCTTTCTCTTCCTTATCCATGTTTTTTCCCAATGATTTCTTATTGTAAATGTCAGCAACATTTTCAGAACATCACATTTCAATTTACAGTGCAATTTATTTCCATTCTGCTGAATTTCTGTGTACAAATTAATACACAACCACTATGCTATTTCAGAAACTCCAGGTTTATCAGGTTCCATATCAAGTTGCTGTTTCTCATTCAAAGAGCATCATATGGGCCTCTACACCATGATGAGGTACTATTTCTATGAACTAGATAAAAGATCTATAGCTTCAAAATCAGGTAAAAATATTTTTCAGAATTTTCTCACTCCATTTTCACTTTTAAAAGTGAAAATATTCATATACAGAATCTACCATATTTGTTCTGAAATAATACTTCATAGCAACTAGATATATGAGACAGAGCTTTCATTTGTCAATACTAGAGGAATCTTGATTTAAATTTCATGAAGCAAACAGCAAATTTGTATATTCAATATATCAGTTTTTAACTGACAGTTCCATTGAAGCATTGCTGCAAATCTTAAGACCTGTCAACAATCAGAAAGCTTTCACATTTTATTTTCTTAATGTAGAGTTTGTGGCCACAAATCATAAAATTATCACACCGCCAGGTAGAGCTTACTGAAATTCTGTAGCTTCTCTGATCTTTTATCTTTAAGATAAATCTTCATTTTCTCTGCCCAACTGTCAATTCTGAAGAAATCTGGATGAGGAAGGCTGGAAAACTCATTTTCAGGAACTCAAGAAATGCAAGAAATACTACGTGCTTTTCAAAAAAAAAAAAGATAAAGAAAATTGCTAACTTATCCAGAGTGGTTATAGAATAGGAACATGGAGAATATAAGATGAAATCAAGAGGGCAACTGGCTGTAGATATTTTAGTTTTTAATGACTTTTGTATGGTTGTTTAGTTAAAAATTTAAGATAGGTAATAGGACATTTGGAACAGAGCTGCCAAAGAAAGACTTGAAAGAAAGTTGAGCTATGTGAAAATGATAAACAAGTAATTGATAAATTTATAAACTTTTAATGAAATTTGAAAGAGAAGAATATGTGTGTTAAAATGAGCTAAGATCTTTGGATACCTTGTATTGGTGGAACAGTAGGAAAATATTTGGTTAAAAGACGTGATATTTACATTATTATATAATCTGAAAGATAATTTTTATAAAATGATATACCAACTCTAGAAAAATTATTCCAGAATATATAAAGGTACTTCAAATTTATGTTGGAAATGTGGACAACATGAAGAATCATTTTATCCTTTCATTTTTATAGATCAAAATTTATTAAAAACAGGATTTCTCTTGCTGGGATTAATGGCTTGCCAATAAGAAAAGAGCCATGGAAGATTACTTTTGTATATGATTATTGTGGTGAGAATATTATATGAATAGAAATGGAAAGGCTCTGAAATATCCACAATAGAAAAATGATAGATGAAGATGGCAGAACTAGAAGAAATGACAAAATTAATGTAGTTGATTAGAGAAAGGTCAACAACAACATTTACCATTGACTGGAAACATCTTAGGGACTTCTTGCCAGAAAGAGTAAGACAGAGGAGAAAGGGAGAGGGGAAAGGGAGAGAGTGATAGGGGAAGAGAAGGAGAGAGGGATATGAGAAGAGAGGGAGAAAGGGGTATGAAAGAGGGGAGAGAAGGAGAGGGAGGGTGGGAGAAAGGGAGAAAGAGAGGGGGATAAGCTTGTGTGTTATTGGTTTGAAGATTAGAAATGGTAATTCAGAAATTTTTTCTTTCTTGCCTCATGGCATACTGTCCCCACTGAAGTATAGGATAGTAAATCTTTAAAAAAAGTTCTAGGGCCTGAAAGTCTCTGCCCTTGTGATTCTGAAGAGATGTGTTCCTGTTCACACACTTACTTCTGTAAAGCCTTTGATTCCATGGTACATGACAAATTACTACTAAAACTAAAAGCTTATGGTATCTCTGGACACCTACATAACTGGATAGAAGTATTCCTGTCAAACAGACAACAAATGGTCAAAATTGGGAGTGTCCTATCAAATTCTGTACCTGTCAACAGTGGTGTCCCCCAAGGCAGTGCTTTAGGACCAACTCTCTTCATACTCTACATAAATGACCTCTGTGATCATATTAAGAGCAACTGCATTCTCTTTGCGGATGATGTAAAGCTATTCAACACTACAGACAATACTACTACCCTTCAAAAAGACCTTGACTATGTATGAGAATGGTCAATCAAATGGCAACTTCAAATCTCAACAAAAAAAAAAATTCTCTGTTTTACATATTGGCAGAAAACATCAGAAAATAAAATACAAGCTAAATAGTCAAGACCTTGTTGAGGATCCAAACTTTGTCAAGAACCTTGGAGTACTAATCTCAAATGATCTAAGGGCTAAAGCCCACTGTAACTACATAGCCAATAAGGTATTAAGAGTTGTTAATCAAATCTTACGTTGCTTCTTCTCTGGTAATATCACACTACTAACTAGAGCCTACAAAACTTTTGCTAGACCTATACAGCTCATCAGTCTGGAACCCATATCATGTATCTGATATTAACACAATTGAAAAAGTCCAGAAACATTTCACAAGAAGAGTTCTACGCTCCTCTACTCATAGCAGAATACCTTATGTCACCAGACTTGAAACTCTAGACCTAGAAAACCTAGAATTACGCTGTCTCCCATCTGATCTAAATATAGTATATACAATCATACATTGCAATGTCCTACTTGCAAATGAATACTTCAGCTTTAATCATAACAATACAAAAGCACACAATAGATAAAAACTCAAGGTTAACCACACCAAACTTGACTGCAGAAAATACGACTTCAGCAACAGAGTGGTCAATGTTTGGAATACTCTACTTGACTCTGGTTTCTTCCCCAAATCCCCAAAACTTTAACCTTAGACTGTCTACTATTGACCTCACCCGCTTCCTAAGAGGCCTGTAGGGGGCATGCATAAACACACCAATCGTGCCTACCGTCCCTGTCCTATTGTTTTTTTATTTTTCTTATAAGTACCTATCTCATGTATTCAAAACTATATTTATTCTTATACCTGTATCTGGTAAGCGATTGAAAAATCAAATAAATACTAAAATACTAAAAACACACATATCTATGCAGATAGATAGATAGATAGATAGATAGATAGATAGATAGATAGATAGATGAGGGGGAAAGCTGGATTTTGTAGAGCAGTATAGAAGATTGATAAAACTCTGATCAGCCAATATATATGAATGCATTCCCTATAAGTGTAACTTATTTAAACTTTTGATGTTATCATTTTACTGATATTAATAGTTTTAGATATCTTTACTTTGTTATAATCTTAGATAACATTATACAATTTCAATCATTATGTTATAATTTAATATATATTATATCCTGGATCTCACTTATTAGACGCTAGATAGGTTATTTTACAAATGTATTTTAACTGTCTTAAATTATATTTATTTATTTATTGCATGTCTTTCACGACACTAAATTGAACTGATTACTGTACTGAGGAAGCTTTAGCGCTGCAACAAATTTGGGAAGAAAGAATGGCTTATGGAAAGAAAAAATATATGATGTAACCTTACATTAAAGAGAGAGGGCAAAATATAAATGTAGTCGTAACTGTGAAAATTAGAAACTGCTTCTTTATAATCTTTCTCTTCATTTTCTTTTTTCACTGTCTTTTTCTGTTTTTTTCTTTATTTTTTATGGTTTTGTTTTGTTAAAAAATTCTACAATAAAAATTATGGAGAGCTGGGGGAGAGAGAGAGATACTAAGAATAGAATAGATTAGAATTCTTTATTGGCCAAATGTAATGGAGACACAAGGAATTTTTCTTGGTGCATATGCTCTTAGTGTACATAAAAGAAAAGATACATTCATCAAGAGTAAAGGATCATAAGGTACAACACTTAATGATAGTCATAGGGTACAATAAGCAATCAAATCATACTAAGAAACAGTCAATATAAATTGTAAGGATACAAGTGACAAAGTTACAGTCATACAGTCACAAGTGGGAGGGCATGGGTGATAAGGAGTGATGAGAAGTTTAACAGCAATGGTAGTGCAGACTTTGTAATAGTTGATCAGTGTTGAGGGATTTATTTGTTTAGCAGAGTGATGGCTTTCGGGGAAAAAAAACTGTCCTTGTGTATAGTTGTTCTGGTGTGCAGTGCTCTATCGCATTGTTTTGACAGAAGGAGTTGAACATTTTATGTCCGGGATGTGAGGGGTCTGTAAATATTTTCACAGCCGTCTTTTTGACTTGTGCAGTATACAGGTCCTCAATTGAAGGCAGGTTGGTAGTAATTGTTTTTTTCTGCAGTCCTAATTATCCTCTGAACTCTGTGTCTGTCCTGTTGGGTTGCAGAACCAAACCAGACAGTTATAAAGGTACAGATGATAGACTATACTACCATAATCACTTAACCTGGAATTTGGGGGGTGGGCTTAGTTAAGTTTGCAATCGAAGTTGATTTGTCTTGTCTTTGATATTTTTATATCTCATTTGAGGTCTTTTATGATCAACACCTCCTACTTGATTCTGACTAACAGTATGGAAGTGGGCAAATATGTTCCTTTCTTAATTTAAGTTTACCATATGGATAAACATATTGCTACACAATGTAAAACAGGTTCATTAGTACTGGAAAGAATTTTAAACAATTTGCTGGATGTAAGAAAGCCAGGTTCTAACTTAAGTGGGAATGAGTGTAACATAGGGCAAGGGTCTCCAACCTTGGCAACTTTAAGACTTGTGGACTTCAACTCCCAGAATTCCTCAGCCAGCTTTGTCTTAAAGTTGCCAAGGTTGGAGACCCCTGATATAGAGTTTAGAAAACTGAAGATTCAGATTTAACTGTACTGGGACATGAGAAAGTCACTGGATAACTTTTAGGAAATCTTTTTTTTTCTCTGTCCAGCCTATCACCCTAATTATTGTTGCTGTGATAAAATTTAAGGGCAAATTATTGCCTGTGATTCCTTACATTTGCAGCAGGAGTGAAAAAAGTAAAGTCCAGCATCTGCATCTCTTCTCTGGGACCCTATCCCTAACTTTGTGTCCCTTGGCACAAAACTGGGCTTTAAGAGGTCAAATGAGGGGCATAAACCATCCAGATTTTTAGGGTACTTCACCCCTTAACAGTCCTGGACCAACCATCCCAAATGGAGACTCACATATTTTGGGTATGTAATATTCACAATTTTGTATAAACCTGGCAAGTCTGTCCTAGAGGAAATATTGGAGATAAATAGGAAAATATTTAGATTCTCTATTTGATTATTTCTCATATAATATCTTTCAGTCAAAATTGCTTATTGCAATAATGCATGAAATAAGTGTTGGAAGGCACTTTTGGACCCCCATGTACTGGCTTCATCATTAGTACTTTCTCCTGAGCCTTGGAGTAGATAGGTGGCTTTTATGGTGTGTTCAGATCACAGGATCTGGGTCTCAACTTAATGATTCAAATTCAAACAAGAAGAGGTTGATTCCCATGGCTGGATATAGGGGTATGTAAATGTAATTCAGACCCTAAATCATAAATGAGCATACACACACACCAATGTGGATGGATTCAAAACTATTGAAGTTTTGAATTGCCTTCAAGATGTGACTGTTTGCTGGTCTAAGACTGAATAAAGACTGATTTGAAAGACTCAAATCATAATTTACAGCTTATTTTGGTGGATCCTGAAAAATCTGCTCAGTATTTGCAGAGGAAACTACCAGGAAATCACATGGCTTTGTGTCCTGGGAGGAGGAGGAGGAGGACAATGGAAAACCACTTTTGTACATTTGTCCAGAAAACATGCATGGATACGCCTCTGTCATTATCAGGATCTGAGGATCCCTTTGCTTTTTAATGAACTTTGCAAGCCTGTGTGACTTTTGTGAAAGGAACATGCCTGACTAATCTTAATGACATACCTAGTCAAATTTAGGCTTTATTAAGTTCCCAAACTTGAAATCATTCGAATTTACTAGTATGTATTTCCAGAAATACTCTTCCAGACCTAGATGAATGATCTGTTTTTCAGAAGAGAGGCAATCTACGTCCCACAGAATTTGTATCATATCTGATATGGGTCACTGGCATTCCTTAAATGTCATCTTTCTACTAGGTCTTCATGCAAAAATAAATTTTCAATGTTATCACACTAAGAAGAAATCATAAACACAAACATGCAACAACATTTATATAAACTACTTCCCATTATGCCACACAATACAGATTTTAGACAACATACACGGAATGTGCACTTCCTACAAGTGTTGAAATGAATGAACAGCCTTGTTCAGGCAGATTGCTAAATAAAAATGCAATGCTTTCAATTCTATCCATGGTGAACACATTATGACAAAACTTTTTTTTCCTGAAAGCCCTACTCTCAACTATTTTCATTATGATTATGTGTGCATTTAATTTCATCTGTCTATAATTTACAGTTTACAGAGTTGCATCTAGTTTTTGAAACCAAAACTTGAAATGTTTGCAAATCATGATTATGAGGCAATCTGAGTTTATTTTCAAAATGATTATAACTGCTCGGTGGACATTTCAACAAAATAAAGAATTTTATTAGAGAGACTATGTTGAGATAATGAAGAATCACTATTACAAGATCTTGGCTATATGTTGGATGTTCTGGACTACAGACATTTAGAGAATTGAAATAATTTGTACTTATCTTTAGTACAGTTTTTATGTTTGTATATCATGGTACCGATAGTAGGATAATAAAATAGAATTCTTCATCAAGTCCTAGGAATGGAAGATAAATGTTTCCTGAAAAAGCAAGATAAAACTCATAGAGGTGCATCTAATTTTATTAGAAGAAATTTCTACTTGCATAGTTTGATGTTTCCACGAATCTGATCCATGGAGACCCTGACATTTCAGGGATAATTTGAGCAACCTGTGGAGGATGGCAGATGTTATTCCTTCAGCAGAGGAACACAATTGGATACAATTCACAGGATTTTTAATGTTGCTTTATTTAGTCCCACGACATAAACAACTTAATCATTTAATAAAGTGTGAAAAGAATTGCAGCAAGCCAAAGAGCATGAACATTTTCTAGCTTTACCTTAGGATAAAATGACCCTTTTCTAGTATTGCTCCCTAATTATTAGGATCATGAGTCTCCCTGTTCAATAATCAAGAATGGAGATCATTATTTTCTTTTTAATTGTTCTTATTTATTTATATTTTTGAAGAAATAAAACCCAGCAATCATAATTGTTTAGTAATGCTGCATGAGATTAAATGAGCCCTGCTGTACTTCAGCTCTATTTTCATGGTCTGTGGGCCAGTTGCTTCACAAAGCATCATTAATGAAGCATGAGGATGTCATGTTGCTTGGTCATCCAACTGGAGATATGTTTCACCCAATGGCAATTTTGTTTTTTCCCTGTGCTTAAAACCCAGGGGGTCCTATGTGCTATTAAATGTACATTGCGGGCACAGTTTTTTTGTCTCCTTTGAATAGCATAAAAATCATCATCCTGTTTGTAAGAGTGACAGCTTGCAGTAAAGTGCTAACTTATGAAATAAGAGTATAGAGTCACACACTGTGAAGAGGAGGGAGAGAATACTGTAAAATTCAGAGTTTTATAACACCTGTTATTCAAAAAGTTTTAAGACAGTACTAGTACCAGAATTTTCTGTCTCTCAGCTAAGAAGTCAATAGTGCAAACAATTATATTTTATAACTAGTTAGTGCCAGATGGCTTCATAAAGAATTTTTAACAATGTTGTGATACAATTTTCTATATAAATATAGATATGCATACTATTGTCAGTTATATTTTTTTTTTAAAAAAAAGCTCAAGATTTTAAAGAAAAGCTTTTAGCTAAAGATCCCTTCTCTTTATTATCAGAAATCTCTTGATATTACCCTACAGGTATTGTATATTGATGATAAGTTACACAAATGCCATAACAAACCTGACAAAAAACATAATTG
Organism: Pseudonaja textilis; assembly: GCF_049901715.1. Taxonomy (NCBI): domain Eukaryota; kingdom Metazoa; phylum Chordata; class Lepidosauria; order Squamata; family Elapidae; genus Pseudonaja; species Pseudonaja textilis. Next base: position 125,746,519 of record NC_141992.1, on the reverse strand, counting down.
CTTTTTTAAACATGTGAAGACTGATATTAGATAGAAACAAAAAGATGGAGGCTTTGAGAATGGTATAGAATCCCCTTCACAGTTTAATAAGATATTCACTTTCACTTGTATCATTATTCTTCAAAACAAAAAGAAAAGAAAGAAAGAAAGAAAGAAAGAAAGAAAGAAAGAAAGAAAGAAAGAAAGAAAGAAAGAAAGAAAAAAAAACACTACTAAAACTGTTCAACCTTCTAGCAAGAAATGTAAAAAGAAAACTGAGTAGTCATGCCATAGCTTTCTATCAACTTGGCAAAAAATAAATTAATCAAAATGAGCTAGTGTTTATTTTATTTTAATAACACTGTAAACCCTAGCATTGGGGTGAAGTCAGGGTGACTAAATGGAGCTCGAGTTATTAACTAGATGCCCTTTTTGATGCCTCTGCGGAATTCACAGCAGATAGTTATTCATTGTGCACAGAGAAATATCTGACATTATCTACTATTGAACCTCCTGATTGTGAGGTGAGAGCTTCACCTCTAAACCACTGCGATGCTTGAGCTACGGTTTGTTTAATCAGGACCAAACAAATTTTGGCCTTCCTGATATTATAAAACTACCAATATCCAATATCACCGGCAAATCCAGCTTTTAGAGTATGATTCAGTAATTGGATTGCCATAAGATTATTATTCTTGATTAGTTAAATGGATGCCAAAGATTTGAAGAAGTACCTCATTCTCTGGGAAATATGCAGTCTTGAAGGAAAATTAAAAATCTAGGAAGCACTATTTAACAAGGATTTAATATTGAAGTATATCTCCTGCATCATGTTTTGTTTTCAAATGAAGTTTAGAATATTGGTTTAGATGTTCCATTCCTTTATCCAGAGGGAATAATGTCTATCAATTATCTATTCTATGTACATTTTGCTATACCAATTTTACATGGTATCAAAGAGATTTCCACTGGTGTGTGTGTGTGTATGTGTTAGAGATAAAGAATTGAAGATTGCAGGTGTAAATGGAAGAACTCCATAATCGATATTTATTCTGTTCGGAAAAGGTAAGTTGAAATATAAATAATTACATTTTTAATGGATTAAGTATAGTTTATAAATTTAAAATTTAATCACTGTGATGTATTCGTTTGTGAGAAGCTGGGTAGAAAATAAACATATACCTGAACAACTGATGTTATTCAAGAACCACAGAGATTTTTTTAAATTACTTTAAAGTAATGTTGGTTTCAAACAATATAATTGAAACAAAGAAAGCCTCACTAGTGAAGCATTCCACAATTCTTTCTACAAATAGTCTTACATTATCTAATTAGTCTGATAATTATTAGGTTTTTAATGACATAATTTTTAATCACAGTGAGTAATTGTTTTCCAGCATTCAGAATTGTGAAACCAGCTTAACATTAATTTGTCCAGCAATGATCATGTTCTTGGATATTTTAGCATCACTATATGCATATATATTTTATGATAATCACAATATTATGCTGCATCAGCCTTGTCTATAACTACAAATAATATAGAACCCTGAAAAGATCTGTCCCCTACAGCATTAGTTTTGAGCCTTTACTTCAATTAATTTGTTGCACAGATTATTGTTCTTGGGAATTCATCCATGTACAATGGTACCTTTTCTGAAGAGCTGTCTATGTTATTTCCTTTGACAAATGTGCTCTAACATGAATGATATAAACCAATGGCAAGGCATGAAAGTAGTCTGAATGGTTTGGAAATGAACTGAAAAAATGGTCACCTGCACTGTTATTTTAAATGCAGATGGTCCTTAACTTATGAACACAATTGAGCCCAATATTTATGTTGTTAAGTGATATATTTGTTGAGTTTTGCCCCATTTTATGACCATTCATGACAAAGTGGAGTGAATCACTTTCTAAGCTTCTTAAGTTGCTAAGTGAATCTGACTTCCCCATTTACTTGGCTGGTTAGAAGGTCACAAAATGTGACCACGTGATCCGACCACAGAGCAATGGTCATAAATATGAGTCCATTGCCAAGTGCTTGAATTTGGATTATTTGACCATGAGGATGCCACAACAGTCATAACTCACTTTTTTCAGCATCCCTGTAACCCTGAATGGTCACTAAACAAACTGTTGTAAGTTAAGGACTACCCCTATTTAAAAGGAAAGTTAAGTTTTTTAAGTTATAAAGATTGTTTTTTATTGTTGAGAAATATTTGAAACTATTTAAATTAATTAATGTATTAGCATGTATACACAATGTCTTCCCCTTAAACTCCTGCTAAGTACTGCCTCATTATAGCAGAAGAATGTTTCTAAGAGAACTAAGCAAAGAAAACTAAAATATATGTCCAAAAATCCCATCAGAATCATTCAAGGTACATAGGTAGCTAAAGCAAGCAGTACTACAGGAAGATGTTGGAAGTAGATAATTACTATATATTTCATACTCTAAATGAGGATGTAATAACAAATCACTCTGATGCTTTATCAATAAAGCCATATGGCTATCAAATGATTGATAATGTTGTGCCAATTAATGGCCTCTTAATGTCAGATGCCACTGCTATTGAGGAAGAGTTTGGAACCCAGTGCTATGAAATTAAAGCCTTTGTTACATACATTTATCAATGTGGGAACATAGGAATATAAGAAGCATGAACATGGAAAAGCGATGAGATGGGAATTGAGATGAACTGGAACTGGATACTTTCAATCAGAAGATTGCACTGCTTACTACTCATGTCATGAAAAATGAATAAATTGTTTTGCTTTGAAGAGGCTGATACATTTTATGATCAAGTTCAATTTTAACTTGACAAAAATACAATGATTGTGCTTCTTCTAGTGAAAATGTGGAATACTCAATGTATCAATATTAAGGACAGAAAAGAAGTAGGACCATATGACCTAGGGAACTGAAAGTGTGTGGGACAATGTGTGATGAATTATTTTATCAATTCAAAGACTTCTTTGCTATAACAGGTCTTCAAACAACTTAATTGATGATTCTACGCTGCAGATGGAATATATTAAATCAAACTGTCTGTATTGTTGCTAAAAGGGCTCAAGGAGTAGTTACAGCACCAAAGACATGATCAGGAACTGACTGTGGAATAGATAGGTCATATGTAAATTCCAAATTAAGCTAAAGCAGGAGAAGAAAGCAAATCAATTTCCACTATATGATACTTAGTATAACCACCATTTTCAAGAAGAACATCAGCAATTTCTTTGAGGTCCTGAACAAGAAGAACTGTGAAATCAACCTAAGTAGGTAATTAAGGAGGTATATGAAATAGCCTGACAAAACTCAAGAAACAGGAAAAGGCAGACTGTATGTCAGAACTAATGGTGGAAATTCCCAGCAAGAAAAGAGAAGTCAAAGACTAAAAGGATAAAAATGTCAGGAATACACTTAACAAAGAATTTAAGTTAGCTGTTAGAAGAGACAAGGAACAATATTACAGCATTTGTAAAGATATCAAAGATTAAAATGTACATGGAAAAAACGAGAATCTTCCAAAAGACCTCTGAACTCAGAAGGAGGTTCCAACATCAAATTGGTAAATTAAAAGATACTAAATAATAACTGATTCAAAGATGAAAGGAGAATGTTGACATTTTGTGCAATAAAAACAGACAACATTCATGATATTTGAGGTATAAGTATTAATATTTATAAGAACCTCTGGTATTAGCAGATGAAGGTAGGGCAGCTTTCAGGTTATTGCCAAGTCATAATCTTACATATATCTTTGTAGTATCTACAAAAACATGGTTAGCAACAGAAAAGAATCAGTAAAAGTTTCAACAAAAATGTGGCAGCAACTCTGATGAATGACAAATTGGCCAATAGGCTGGAAGACAACCATTTGTACATCATAGCAAAAAAGGAGACTTAATAGAGTTTGCAAACTATTGTACAATATTCTTAATTTCATAGGGTAGCAACATAATGCTTAAGATCATTCAATATGGTAACAAACATGTAAAGCTACAGAATTTATTTACAAAGTGGTAATCTCATTTTTATGCAACAATTGTACACCAAAAAGAAGTCATTGCATAGACATTATACAGTATAGAGGGATTCCAGGTTGATGAAGGAATGAGAAAAGGCTGCACATTCACTCCTTGTTTATTCAATTTATTTGCAGAATATATCCCAAGGGAAATAGGATTGGAAAAGATGATTGAGGCTTTAAAATTAGAGAAGGAAACATCAATACCCTGTGCTATCCTAAAGATACCCTTCTGCTAAAAATGTAAATGATCTGCAAGCTCTAGCAATGAAAACAATGAAAGTAAAGGAGCACAGTGGGAGAAAAAAAAACAAGAGTAAAATTAAATGTAAAGAAGACCAAATCAACCACAACATATATAGTAACCAGCCATGGAAATGACTGTGAAGATATTGAAGTGGTGGATAGGTACTCCCTTTAAGACCTGATTATCAACAACAGTAAGGAACAAGGAGTCAAGAAACATGCACTTGGTAGGGCACTGATTAAAGTCTTGTAAAAATATTCAAATGCCATAATGTGTCTATCTCTAAAAAGATTGTGATTGTGTAATCCAGGGGTCTTCAAACTTGACAGCTTAAAAGTCATGTTAGCTCAGGAATTCTGGGAGTTGAAGTCCACAAGTCTTAAATGTGCCAAGTTTGAAGACCCTTGGGGTAATCCATGGTATTCCCTATGGTATTCTATAGAAGTAAAATAATGGACTTGGAGAAAACTCTTGAGAATATCATGTATAGCCAAGTGAAAAAAAATGAACAAAATCAGGGCTGAATTCTTATTCAATGCACAAATGACCAAACTCCAAATTGACATACTTTGGATGCATTATGTGAAGACCTAGATCTCTAGGAAAGTCACTAGTGCTTTGGAAAGGTGAAAGGAAATAGAAGAGGATGAGTAGTGGCAAGGTGGGTGAACTCAATTATAGTAGCAATAGATACACTGCTATAAGAAGTGAAGGACAAGGATAATGACAGGTCATCCTGGATAAAATCTATGTAGTCACTAAGACTTGGCACTGAGTTGATAGTACATAATCAACTAATGCTTCATATATTTGATTTGATATGTTAATCCAAGTTAGGGTGAATATACCCTATAGAACTAACCTTTGGGTAAAAATTAGATTCTTTTCTTTAATATGCTGTATTAAATCTGTAATATACAAAGTCCAGAACATCTCAAGAAATGCTTCTCTTAACAGAATCATAGAAAACCTTTCTCTGGTTTCCTTTTTCTCCACAAATAACATTTGTGAACATTAATGATGGAACCTTCTCTTTTGTAGTGATCAGAAAATAAAATAACCTTCAAATATATAAACACTCATATCTTTTCAGCAAGCAGAAAAAGCTGTTTCATTTCTGTAGGTTGTTCTTGGAGGCTAACTTCATAAAGCTTCTGGCTTCTCCAGTGGTTTTTCAACTTTGCCAGGATATCTCTCTAATGTTGCTGTTTTAAACATTTGTGTTTTTATCTCTCTAATGTTGCTGTTTTAAACATTTGTGTTTTTATTTTGATGTGTTAATCGTCCACTTGCTTGGGATTTCTTTGCTCAAATAATTTAAGATATAAATGGATGCAGTTATTACCACAGCACATTTAGTATCCATCTTTCACTTAAGTTTCAATAATGTTTTAAAGTCCATTCTACAGTCCTGGGACAAACTGGGCCTGTGGCTGCTTACTATATTTTGAACCCCTTCCAAATATTTAACTGCATATTAAGGAGGCAAAACAGTAATAAGACACTGCCCGTATACCCTGCCCGTATACTCTGTATGTTGTTCTCTTGAAGAGGCACAATCTGCAGTCATACAATTTATTCAGAGGAAATCTTTTCACACTTCAGCTAATATCGTGAAGGTAAATCTTGCAAGTTTACTCATGCATGGATAAGACAGAATTTGAAAATAGTAACTTTTTAAAAAAGTAGGCTACACCAGCTTTCTTTACATAATGAAATATTTCTTGCAATAACTTCATTACATGAAAAAATTCAATAAACCCAATCCCACTTAATAGGGATTGTACATCCATAATATTATCTATAAAGGAAAATGGTGTTAACAATTTTACTGTTGTCTTATTTAGTACAGCTAATAAGAAATCGTGAAACACTCTTTAAAATGAAGCCTGGGTAGCATCTGCTTCACTCTTCAATTTAATTGATGCTAAAAACTCAAGAGGTCTGCATTTCCACAATTGTTCCACACTGAGATATGTGTAGAAAAGCCATAGCACACAGTATTTTATTTTCCAGTAACACATTATTTATGAAACCAAATAGAGCAGCCTCATGGTGTTTCTCCGAGACAAGTCGACATTCTCTCACGATATTGATTCTGAAATGCCAGAGCCTCTGTACATTCACTTCAGGTAGCAATTGTTGTTTCTGCAATTTCACTTGTGGTTGAAACATCAGGACAATAAACAGACGTGCTTGTATATACATTTAATGTTGAAGGAAATGGAGAGACAGGATATTTTGGAAAGTACCTGTGAAAGATGGGAAGGAGAGAAAAAAGAAGAGCTCATGATCTACAATTAATGGAATTGTTAGAAAGGCTCAGCAATGAAAGAGGGAGATTTACATGTTAGTTATAGGTAGGAAAACAGAGAAAATGTGTCAGTTTCCATTTTAATGTAAATACACTTGAGATGCACACAGCACTTCCAAAATTTCCACACAAACAATACATTTCAACTGTAAAACTATCATATCTGGATGTAAAAATCAAGGTCATCACAGCAAAGACTTAGAATTTTCTGAGGCTCTTTGTTGTTATCTAGTACTAACTAGCCCAGATTTTTGTAGCCATTATGTGGAAGTTTTATTCTGTGGTAATACTTTTGTCTTCCAAAGATTATAATATAGTTCGCATAAAAACCAGTAAGTAATGCTAACAAGATATTAGAGAAATTACTTGCAAAAAAATAGCAATAAACATATTGGATCAAAACAGTGCAAATGAAGCAAAATAAAGGTTAAATGGTTCCCCCCCTTTTTTAAAAATATATTTGTTATTAGTCACATTAAAACTAAAGGACTAATTAAGATGGGACAGAATGAGTGCTGGTTGTGACCAGTCCTCAAATTCTGGCTATCACAGCATTCCCACATTCCCACAAGCAGATTATGATCCGCTAACTCAGCACTGTTTCTGACTGATGCAGGGTCCCACAATCACATGATCACAATTTGTGACCTTCGCTGTTGACTACCCCCAAACAAAGTCAATGGGGAAGTCGGCAAGAAGTCAGAAGCCACGATCACATGACTTCCTTCTTAATAACCATGTGGTCCTCATTTAACAATGGTATCTGGGGACTGCCAGAATTGCTGTTGCTAAGTGTCAAGGTCATGTAACGTTGCACTCTATGACAACATCACTTTGCAACTGAAATTCCAGTCCCAAATACCTTTGTTAAGTGAAGACTACCTGCATATATGTTGCTTAAAGAGTAAAAATATTTGTAAGCCCACCTCTAAATGCCTCTTAACACCATAATTGTAGATAAGCTTCCCTAATAGTTTGATCACCATCAATGGTTTGCTTGACACTATGCTGGAGACATTAGCAAGGAAATTAGAAAGAAATTAATTGGGTAGTAGTGCTGAAAGACTGGAAACACAAGAAAAAGGCCTGAACTATTGCTTGGATTCTTTGCATGCAAAGAAAGGAACAGCTACTGAATTCCAATTGCCCCAGTGATGGCTTGGTGATTCTGCAAGATAATGTATCATCAGTGAAAAAATGGCTTGAGTCAGAGTAATAGTGTAGGGCACTTTAAAGGGATGCTTATTATTTTAAATAGGAACAGAGGAAACAAAGGAGAAAAAAAGTAAAGAACCATGTCTATGGAGATTCTCAATCATGAATGAATGCCATGCTTTTCCAAAAGGCAACCGGATTTTCTTGGTTTATTTCCTTGAATATGTTTTGCTTGTTATCCAAAAAGCTTCTTTAGTTCATCTAAAGGTTCTTGAACTAAAGAAGCTTCTTGGATAAGAAGAGAAACATTTGCAATGAAAAACAAACAAACAAGAAAAACATTTTTGGTAGAAGGACCATTATGAAGAAAGTAAAGATATTTATTTTTACGCTTTGCTTATGCACCTAAAATATATGTTAAGTCCTCGAGAAATAAATGTTACAGAGGCCAATACAAAGCTGGATCAATACAAAGTGCTACTGTTGCCTTTAAAGTTTTGAATGACCTAAAATCTGCAATCTGTCAAAAAAAATTTCTGAATCATAAAAGTACCATCAGGGGTTTCTTTTTTGTCCCATTGATAAATAAAAGATTGGGGGAATCCAGATATAGAGCCTTCTCAACTGAGTATTATAACTATAAAACTTTATTTTGTGGAAATCTGCCAACCACTATTTTCCTATTTTAGATGCAGACTGGCAAACCTTTTTATTCCACTCAATGGAATAAAATATATGACTGATTTAATATTTTTTGCTGAGTTTTTATATTATTTTTAACTGAATTTTGATACCCTGCTTGTTGAATAATTTTACATTGTTTGGAGGTGGGTTTTTTTGCTATACTTTTTTTATTGTTTGTGAACCATCTTACATTTTTTTAAGCAGAATAAGCAGCAGCAAAAGGCCAATGTTATGATTTTTTACCCATAGATGGAAGTCATGAATAGAATAATTCAATTCTCTTTTCACTGAATCATGTCGTTGACATTCTTATCCTGTAATTCACAAGCTTCTGACGTCTGCAACAAGAAGAAAAGAATGAAAAGAAATATATCCAACAAGCAGTTCCGCAAAGAAAATTCAATTCAATCTTATGTTTGGCTGAAAATTGCACTCTAGTCTAATGGGGGAAGAAAGACACAGTTTTGTGCCCCCCCCTGTCTCTGAAACCCTATTTTTTCTGCTAATCATGAGACCATCAGGCAGCTTTTTAACAGCTTATATAATGTCTGAATTCCTTACACTGTAAATTAGACTCAGAATCACAAACTGATCAGCTCTGTGAAAATATCACCATAGAAAGACAGAAAACAGACAGCAGAAAATGACCTAGTGGTCCATCAAGTCTGCCTATTGAGGATTTTTTGTTTTTCTTTCTTTTCATTTATATATTATTTTTAATTATTTGTATTTTATTTTATTTGGATGATGGATATGTGTTTCTCCAAAACATGTTTATACTCACTTATTGATGATTGAACCACTATCTCTGCTGGAAGTTGGTTCCAAGTTTCTACTACTCTTTTCTGTGAAGTAATACTCTCCAACATTACTTTTGAACTTCCTCCTGACAGTTTGTGGTTATGCCCCATGTTCTTGATTTTTGCTTAATATTGAAAATACTGCCTTCTAGAACCTTATTAACACTCTTAACATATTTAATGGTTTCAATCATGCCCCTTTCCCTTTTCCCTTCTGGCCTCCAGACTGGATATATTCACTTCCTTCAATCTCATCTGAAATGTTTTGTCCTCAGACCTTGTACCAGAGGTGGTATTCAGCAGGTTCTGACCAGTTCTGGAGAATTGGTAGCAGAAATTTTGAGTAGTTTGGAGAACTGGCAAATGCCACCTCTGGCTGGCCCCACCCCCATCTATTCTTTGCCTCCCAAGTCCCAGCTGATTGGCTGGGTCTTCTTTTGTTGCCCTGCACAGGAGAACAGAGCTGGAAAGCAGGTTAGTGGGATGGGGAGGGAATGGGATTTTACATTAACCTTCCCTTGCCATGCCCACCAAGCTATGCCCACCAAGTCACACCATGCCCACAGAACCAGTAGTAAAAAAAATGTGAATCCTACCACTGCCTTGTACTATTTTTGTTGCCCATATCTGAAATTCTAAGTGCATAAAATTCAAGCTTTTGGAAGGGATAATACCACGTAAAACAAAATCCAGTTAGAACTATCCCTACCCAATATATTTGACAACATAATGGGAAGAGTTAAAGGACAATGTGGTTTTAGTGTGCATCCTATTGCTTTTATGTGTGATGTATGTAGATGAATATATTTAATGAACACTTAAAGACAAAAAAAAATGCAACAGTAAATCATGGTGCTTACGATATCCAAATATTTGATTGTAAAATATTTCCATGTTAATGTTTAGTATCTTTAAATCAAATATTTATTACAAACATAAACCAGCATAGTCGAACTGTCCTCCTGTCCTTCACTCCTGCCATCTTTCTCTGATCTTCTCATTCTGAAATCCTCATCACAATATTGCAAGTAGCCAAGGAATGCCATGCTTGCTCTTATCTAGAGACCAAAACTGAATCCTTTCAGAAAGTTTTTGACAATCAGGTTATAAACTTTATGAAATTAAATATGGCTCCAAAGATACAGTTGTTAAGCCCTGCAACCAAGTCAAAGCCAAGCAAAATCAAAGAATATAAATTTCCAGATAATTCATAATGAATTAAACATTGCACTTTCTGAATATATCTTTTATTATCTTTAAAAAATATAATTACATTTGTGTGTTGGGAGGTCATTGTACTTGCTTATTTGAAAGTAATAATTGTGTTTGGAATTTGAAAAATCAACAGTACGCAATGTATTGCATAAATACATTTAATAAAGTGTGCACAGTTTCAAAAAAGCTACCATCGGGAAAGAACTTTTTGGCCTGGGGAGAACTCAATTAATCCCTCCATGATTTAATTATTTTCTCTATTTCTGTTCTAATTTTTTCCCCTGAACTGCAACCTTGTGTCAGTCTCTAAGCTAGTAAGTGTGCTTTTGAAGAACAGAAACAAGGCAATGAAACAGTTAAGCCCATTCTGACATTTTCTGAGTTATTCTCTGCATTACTTTGCAAGACAAAATGAATTATAATAATGTTTTAGATAACATGTTTTATATAACATGTTGGTAAATTTTAGTCTTTATTGGATAAGTTTAAAAGGGTTTATTGAATTTAAACATGTAGGCTTCAGTTGCACTAACCAGAATCAAGGCAGAGACCTACGTAATTTCCTCACCTAATCTATATTCTACTAGATTTATCTTTGTCACAAGAGCAAAGGTAGAACATTTGTGCATTGTGCCACAAGGATAGCCTTAACCTTTGTTTAATGACTATCCACATATATCACTGAAAAGCAGAAAACAAAGCTTGACTAAACTTTTACTCCTACAGCTGTATGTCTATGGAGATTCTCAATCATCCAACTGAAGAAGGTTCTTGGATAAGAAACAAAACATTTTCAAAGAAAAAACAAGAAAGTCATGCTGTCTTTTTGAAAAGCATCTTTGGGATTTACAGCTGTATATTGCTGTTGTCTATTTTTTTCTGTGATGTACTCTGAATCAAGCATAAAAGATGCATGAGAAGCTTTCTAACATTGTGTATGATCCATTCTTAATAAAAGGCCAATACATGCATTTGTAGTTTCAGGCATCACCAATTTTGAAATATGCACACAACCAGATAAACAACAATCCCTAAAATAATGATATGCTACCAACAGCAAAGACATAAGCCTAATATCAATAAACCTACAAGTTTATTTTAATAAATTGGATTATTCCTCCAAGTCATCCAGTTATATAACAACTAATCGTGCTTAAAAAAACATAAAAGAAAAGAAGAAATAACCCTCTAAATACTGATTAAAATGGGATTATGCTCACCTGGTTGGGTTGTTTGGCATTTGAAGTTGTTCTGACAGTGATAGAAATTTTATATCAGAGCCAAGATTCTTGCATTATTCCCAGCTATGGGCTAGCATGAGTGCATACATGTATAAAAGCCTAGGAAAGGATTTGCCTTTAAAATAGAAATACTCTAGCTTTCTCAGGTACCTTATTTTGAAAAGCTGTAATAGAAGAGGGGCTACTGATATACAAACATTGCTCTCAATTACTTTATTACTCATTTTAGGGTTGGATGGAGAGGCGAGGAAAGAATCATGTACTGGCTTTAGGGATTAGCTCTCTTGAATGCACATACTTGGATGCAAATGTTAAAGCTACAGGCATAAAAAGCTTCTGGTTTATGTCATAGCTGGAAAAGGACGGAAAGCTAGAGTCAAATAGATTAGGTGGTCAATAGAGGCTATATGTTAGGTGAACACTCAGTGCTTTAAATAGTCATTTCTATGTGTGGAAAGAGCTCCATTCTATACAGCTGTCATTGCCTCACCTGATGCTTGATCTGGACCTCTGCACTCACATATTTGTGTGTCCATGTGTGTGCTTGTGTGCTAAATAACCAGGGAGATTGTATTGAAACTCTCTGATAAAAGTAATGTAGGAGACATTCCCTAACAACTGACTGGTAATTTCTCAAGTATAACTGAGAAGTCATATTAAAGGTAACGTAGCTGAACTTCTCTCTAATCAGATGGATTACTACTCTGACAAAATTAAGTTCTTAAGCCGTTATGCAAACAAACAAACAAACAAAAACACCACACCTCCTGGTAGCTTTGCCCGTTGCTAGTCCATATACAATCAGATCTTCATCAATTGAATTATATTGAAGGTCAGGGAATGCCAAGCTTCTGTGGACTTTCCCACTTCTTTGATCTACTACATTCTGTAATTTAATTTTGTTACACTACAGGAGTCTTTGGCATAAGAAATGAGGATGGTTCGCCACAATATTACAAATGAAATTTGAATGGAACACATAGCTTCTCTATCAACTAAAACATTAAACTATTTAAAAATGTAAGTGGGAATGGAGTTAGCTATAGTTATCAATGTAACTCTCACACTGAACATCAAATTGCTTATCTAGTTATATAATTTTACTTATCCCTATGTGAAGATTTCACATTACCACAATTCCCTTTTCCTACTCCCACTGATATATTACTGCCTGCACTCTCCCTTCTATCAGTCCCTGTTTTCTCCATTCCCCAATCCTCAGACATCAACCAACTGCCTTCAGATGACCACCATATCAATTGCATATTGAAAAACTTGATAGCTGAGCTCAGAATGACTGAGTGTTCTGAACAAATAGATCCTGACATTATATGAAAACATATTCAAGGACATGCACAGCAAATATGCATTTAACTGAAGGCTTAGTTGCTTATCTTTCTCTGGCTCTAGATATGTATCCCATTCCAAATATATGGATATCTGAAGGAAATAGATTCAAGTAAAGACCATTAGCTATGTGCAGAGATTTTCCTCTGCCTGTCTTCAAAATACTGACAATATGCTGCTTTGCAGTTTGACTGGCTTTTAACACTGACAAGCTGAAATCTAGAAAATACAGCTTCAGTGAAAAATCAGTTTTCTCTTGTATATCTACGTAAATGAAACAGGGATCAGGAGAGCAATGCAAAACAGAATAATCATAATCAACAAAATTAAATACATAAGTTTGCAGCATATTGAGCATTCAGCTTCATTCTCACTGTTCCACCTTTAAAAGATCCTTATGCTAGATTCAATCACTGTCTTCTAAAGCCAACTTTTATTATTTTAAATCTATTTCTAACCTTTCACCATCAAGTGTCCTGATCACCTCTGTCAAGACAATACAGAATCTGAAGTTGACCAGATATAAAACACAAATAAACTCATTGCACGGCAAATGATATCAATACAGCCTTAACTTGTCATGAGAATCAGCCTAATTAATTTAATTCAGAAAACATTTTTCCACATCTTGCAAAATAGTTAAGTTAAAGTGTATTCAATCATACAGCCAGAGAATTTTAAATGCCTTGCAAGGGATATGGGGATTGGTACTAATAACATATCTTCAGAAACCTGAACATACGAAGACATCAACTGATTTACTCTATTCTTGTTTATAAGGAGTTATTTTATTAAGAAAGAGAATTTTTTTTCCAGTTTTCCCATTGGTTTATGCCATTCCATATCAGTAAAACAAACAAACTTAAATAATTTACCATATAGTTTATAGTGTTGTGTGCATTTTGCATGTACTTTTTTTTGCAATTTTTTTTTTACAATCTAACAGTTTTTCTATCTGAATTTCTTTACAACTATAATCTTTTGAGGCACATTTCTATGCATGCAGCCCACTGCAATATTCAAAGAATGAGCCTGAAACTTAATTTCATACTTGATTGCATATTGATTAAAAAGTATAAAATTAGATAATTTTATTGTAAAAATCCAAGCCAAAGCATTTACCTTCCCATCCTATAGATAGTTTTGATCTTCTTCCTGTAGATGGTAGAATATAAATTTATTTTATTTTAATAAAGCCTTTAAATAAATAAGTATAAATATAAGAAATAGGCAAGATAGATTAAAAATAGTATTGACTAGGGATGCTTCTTCCTCTAAGAAACTGCACTTAGTTTCTCTCTGTGTCTTTTTTCTTAATATAAAACTTCGCAAAAATTGGGCATAACAATCTTGGATAGTATTAAATTTCATGGAATATTATATTCTCTTTCCTCCTATTTTAAAAATGCACTTATTTATATAAATATCACTATGTTCAAAAGAATTATTTGTTTGGTTTCTTGCTACATTTCCAGAAAGATAGCTTGATCAATAGACAGGCCAACTAAAGCTAAATAATATTATCAGTCCAGTTTAAGACTTTGTAAATGTAGCTCTTCTCTTCTCTTCTCTTCTCCTCTCTTCTCTTCTCTTCTCTACTCTACTCTACTCTACTCTACTCTACTCTACTCTTCTCAACACAGAATCAATTCTTGGTTCACTAGGTGACTCCAGATCGAACTAGCTCCTAAGCAATTTAGATTTGTTTGTTTGTTTATTTGGGGGAAAAAAGCCAGCTGCCAAATCTCCATCTTGGCCTGGGGGTACTCTAGAGAAGATATTTGTTTTCCTTCCCTCTGTGGTACCCAATAAGAAAAAATATCCAATTCTCTAAGTATGAATATAATAGAACACTTTGAAATGGAAAAACAGAACCAATTCTATATAACAGCACTTCTTAACCTTTGCAACTTTAAGATGGGCAGATTTCAACTCCTGGGATTTGACATTCACCTGTCTTAAAATTACTAAGCTGAAAAAACACTGATATATGGAGGAAGTATCACATAGATATATGAATAACTTTAAACAACAATAATTCAGTGAGATGAATCTCATTTTGTTCTGCAAGGAGACTTTTTCAGAGCCAGCAGTTTCTAGTCAACATGCTAAGCTATTTCCTTAAATGCGGAGTGAGCTTTAGAAGCACTGTATGTATTTAAACAAACCAACTCACTTTCTTATCTTGCAAAACGTCCATAACAACTGGTTTTGCCAAATCTGACAAGGCAGTTTCTTTCACTTTTCTCTTGGTAGCTTGATTGCTCTAGGACAGAGGTCTCCAAACTTGGCAACTTTAGGACTTGTGGGCTTCAAGTCACAGAATTCCTCAGCCAGTTTGGGGAGCCCTGCTCTAGGAACTTGTCCATCCCAGTCCATTTAAATACAAATTCACTTTCATTTGTTGGCCCTTCAAGCCACAACTATTAGCAATAGCAATAGCACTTAGAGTTACATACTGCCCACTGATGTTTTTACATTACAGTCTTACAATCTCAGCATATCGTTCCCAACAATCTGCGTCCTCATTTTACCAACCTCAAAAGTATGGAAGGCTGAGTCAACCTTGAGCCCCATCAGGATCAAACTCCTGGCTGTGGACAGAGTTTTCCTGCAATACTGCATTCTAGCCACTGTACCACCCGGACTCCTCTTTCATACATCTACTTCATTACTCATTTCTGTCCTATTTTGGGAGATTTATTTTAAAATTAATAGAATAGAATAGGCATTTCACCACTTTCTTCCCATTTGCTAAATTAATCCCAGCTCTTTTTCTTATTGTACATTTTGTTGGATCAAGATCTCTTGACTGTCTGATTTAAAAATCTAGTTGTTAACATGCCAATTTAATAATTGGTTAATTTTATCTGCCTGTGAGATCTTGCATCCTCCCCTAGTTCTATCTATCTTTAAACCGAGATATTGTTTGATTTCTCCTAACTGTTTTATCTTAAATTTCTTTTCCAACAGTGAAATTATCTCAGTAGCTTCTTGTTCAGTTTTGGTGATTAATCCTATGTCATCAGTGAATAAAAGCAATAATAAAATTATACCATTAGTTTCTCTTTTAAACAAACATGGATCAGCCATGCCAGCTACAAACCCAATTTTAATCAATTCTTTAACTATACATTGGTTCCACTCATATCCTGATTGCTTCAAACCATAAAGACTCTTTTTCAATTTCCAGCAATCATTATTATCAGTATTATCATTTTTGAGACCTAAAGGTTTCTTTAAATATATAGTGTGTTGCAACGGTGCATGCAGATATGCTGTCTCTACATCCAAATGATTTACAATGTATTTCTCCTTAACTGCCCACACTAATGCTGCCCTTAATGTAGTAGCCTCAGACTAGGTGCAAACACCTCATCATAGTCATTTGCTGTCTGATTAAACCCTTGTGCTACTAACCTGGCTTTATGGGTAACAGTCCTATCTACACCTGTCTTCAGTTTATAAATCCATTTACATCCTATGGCATGTTTACCTAGTGGCAACTTAACATTTTCGTATACCTCCAGTCTTTTTAATGATTCCAGTTCCTTATCCATTGCTTTCTGCCAAGCAGCCTGATCCTTAGCAGGATACAGTTTTAGTTCACTATAGTTACTTGGAACTGTATTCACTTGGCATACAACACTAGCCTGATATCTATCAGGTGGTCGTGTTACTTGGGTTGAACGTCTTGGTAATACAGGACTAACTGGTGGACTTTCCTGTGCCATCTGCTCCTGTTCTTCTACCTCCTCCTGTGCCTGTTCTTCTACTTCTTCCTGTTCTTCCTCTTTAATGGCTATTTGGGGTTTACTGATTTTATCTTTAGGGACTATTTGGGTGTCAATAATAATATCATTGCTGGATTCCTGTTCCAGTTTATCCCATCCAAAGTGCTCAAGGAATTTTGCACTAGCACTACAATAAACATGAGCTGTGCCTTGATCTCAGAATCTAAATGATCTATGGTTGTCCTTGTAACCCACAAAAAATAACTTCTTAGCTCTATGTTGCCCTTTCAGTCTTACTTGTGAGGGAATATGCACCCATGCTGGAACTCCAAATGTGTGTAGGTAACTTAAATTTGGTTTTCTGCCATGCCAATGAGTGAATGGCAATTCTCCAGTTGTTCTGTTAACTACATTGTTCAAAACATGGTTACTACACATTATGGGCTCACCCCACAGTGTTTCAGGTAAACCTGAGTCAGATAACATAGTGCGAGCCATGGCTTGTAATGTTTGCCTTCTTCGTTCTATAAACGAGTTATGTTGTGGTCTGTAAGGTACAGAACATTTATGCTCAACACCAGCCAATTTTAACATAGTTTGGAATCTTTTTGACCTCTTCCTCCCTTTCTGCTCATTTGCTAAATAAATCTCAGCTCTTGTTTTTATCATATCTTCAATTGGATCAAGGTGTCTTGACTGAGTCATTTAAAAATCTAGTTGTTGACATACTTGGATAAATAATGGAAATATTTACAGTTATAAACATTATATTGATTGCAATGGTGGGCTACCACCAGTTTGGACCAGTTCTAGTGAATCAGTAGTTCTGACCATCAGCTAGTCCCACCTGCCCACCCATGCCCTATCCTGTCCTATATTTCTTGTCTTTCTGGCTTAGCTGATTTGCGCAGCAGTTGATTTCCATGGCTCATCAGCCTTACTAGGGCTGCCCTAGAAGGTAAGCAGTTGAGCTTCAAATTGCTGTAATTTGAATACTGCACACACACATGAAGCACACCTTCAGAAGTGGTATTCAGAAGGTTCTGACCAGTTCTGGAGAACTGGTAGTGGAAATTTTGAGTAGTTTGGAAAACCGGCAAATACCACCTCTGACTGGAGATTTTACAGTATCCTTTCCCTGCCATACCCACCAAACCATGCCCACAGAAATGATAGTAAAAAAAAAAAGAATCCCACCACTGCATACCGTAGGCACGCACGCATACTCACAGAACCAGTTGTTAAACCTGTTGCAGTCCACCACTGATTGATTGTACTGCAAAGACTTACAAATGCTTACACACAGTTGTAAGCACAGTTTACTTACAAATGTAAACACACAGTTCTAAATGGCACACAAATGTATTTTCTGCAACAAGACAAACAAATCAATATATCATGTATAACTTCCATGAACTGCTAGCTTGATTTAGCTCTGAAAGGTTTTTATTCAAGAAGAAACAAGGATAGAAACTGAAGAATTAAGTGAAAGATAAGGACTTTTCAAAGTTAAAAAAGCAAATCTGTTCCATTTGGATTGTTACTGAAGACAATTCTTAATTTTATAAGTTAACAATTTTGGAGTCTGGAAGACAGTAAGTAATGTTCCCAACAATGTAATGAAAAGAAGCATAATTGGACTGGCTGATTTTATTTTTATTAATTTTGTTTATTTAAGAAAAGTTATATGGCTGCCCCACTCACTCTCAGTAACTCACTCTCTCTATATGAATATATTAACACACACACACACACACACACACACACACACACGGTATTCAGCTTTGTTCGGGTATTTTCCCACGTCATTATAGTTGTGCTTTTAAAGTTGTAGAAACGTTTCGGCAGAATCTCATCTGCCATTATCAGGCTTCTGTATTGTATTTGTCTGTGAGTCAGACTTTCACAGCTGTTTGAGTTTTAAATTTGGGGCTAGCCGACTGCTGTACCAGAATGGTTTTTTCTTCATCCTGATTGGTTGGGAGTCTTGGTCTGTGTTTATTGGTCTTGGAGTTTGCTGTGTTCTGCTTGATTGGTGTTTCTAATATCTTCTGTCTGTTTTGTGGCTCTTTTTGTGTCTTGATTGGCTGGCAACATTCTGTTCCTGTATTGGAGGCTTTTAGTGCAGCTTGGCTCCAAGTAAACGGACGGCTATCATTTATTAGGAAACTAGGTTTCATCTTGGGTGCCTGGTTGGGGTGTGTTTGAGCTGGAGGTATCAGGGAAAGTATGTTTGTGCCCAGGTGTTTGCCTGGCTTGTGGTGTGGAGATATTTTTGTTTGATAGTACAGGTTTCCAGATAATTGACAGTCTGGTGGAGGCATCTCTTCTATTCATGCTATCAGGTCTTTTTTCAATCTCTATGGCTTCTCTGATAATTCTGTAGCTGGGGTTTTCTATAGTGGCTAGGGTTTTCGTGCCATTGAAGTTGATGCCATGACCTGTGGCTTTCATGTGTTGGACTAGTGAGGAAGTGTGTTCCAGCTTTTTTACTGCACTTTTGTATTCATCTAGGAGGGTACTTATTCTTCCCTCCCCACCCCACTAACCTGCTTTCGAGCTCCGTTCTCCTGTGCAAGGCAACAAAAGAAAACCCAGGCAATCAGCTGGTACTTGGGAGGCAGAGAATACATGGGGGCAGGGCCAGTCAGAGGTGATATTTGCCAGTTCTCTGAACTATTAAAAATCTCTGCTACCAGTTCTCCAGAACTGGTCAGAACCTGCTGAATACCACCTCTGGTATAGATACAGATACATAGATATAGATGTAGATGTAGATGATAGCTATAGCTATATATAGATATAGATATAGATATATGAATGAATGACTTATGTTTGCTGTTATGAATCTGCATGTTTGTGATAAGCTTAATGAATGATATGATGTGAAAGAGAGATCAAGGCCATTCTATACAATCTACCACTCATTACAGGAATTGAAGTTAAAACATTCCAGGAAGACGTCTAAGGTCCCTATTTGAACACATATAGTGACACAACGTCCATTGTCTCCCTTGATAATTAATGATAGCATCAAATTCATTACAGAGTTTGTTTTCTAATATTAAATTGGAATCTGCCTTTCTGTAAACTAAATCTATTATTTTGTGTCTCCTGAAATAATAGAGGCCTCAACCTTTTTTGACCCATTTTTAGGTATTGAAAAGTAATACTATTTCTCCCCTAAGTCATTTTTTTTTTTCAATGTTAAGCAAACATGTTCTCATAACATATAGTTTCCAATTTGCTGATTATTCTTGTTGCCTTTCTTTGTTAGAATATAATTCTTTATTGACCACATGTGATTGGACACACAAGAAATTTGTCTCCGGTGCATAAGCTCACAGTGTACATACAACAATAGTGATAGATCATTATCATAGTCATTGTAAAAATACATTCATCATAAAAGATTAGATGCAACATTTAGTTAGAGTCATGGATACTAAATAAGTAATCAACATAAATCATACTAGGATACTAATTAAACAGTATAAATCATAAAATACAAGCAACATAGTTATAGTCATGAGAAGATAAGGTGATAGGTAATAGGGAAGATGAGAATAATGATGGTAATACTGCCTTTCTAGATAGTTTGACAATGTTGTGAGAATTAACTGTTTAGCAAAGCAATGGCATGGGGATAAAAACTGTTATGTCTGGGTGGTGGGTCCCAAGGAGAGACGAGACTCGAAATAGTGACAACAGCTCTTTATTAGGAAATCAGATACTGAGACAAGACTCCCAGCCAAGGCAGCTCCTTTTATAGAGCTGGCTGCGGCTAGGCAGCCTATGACATGTATTTGAGCCTGCCACGCTTGGTTTTACCCAATCGCAGCAGCCGAATAAGAACCAATCAGAACGCTAAGTTCTGTCCAATCACGGCCCGGCTTTTCCAGACCAATAGGAATGCAGGCCTACAAGCCTGCTAGTATGGAACAAAAACTGTCCTTGAGTCCAGTTGTTCTGATGTTCAGTACCTTATAGTGTCATTTTGAAGATAGAAGTTGAAACAATTTATGTCCACAATATGAGGGGTCTGTAGATAGTTCACAGCCCTCTTTCTGGCTCATGCAGTACAGGTCCTCAATTGAAGGCAGATTGGTAGCAATTTTTGTGTCTGTAGTTCTAATTATCCATTGAAGTCTGTGTTTGTCTTGATTAGTTGCAGTGCCAAATCAGACAGTTATAGAGATGACAGACTCAATAATTCCTCTGTAGAACTGTATCAGTAGCTCCTTGAGCAGCCTGAGCTTTCTGACTTGGTGCAGGAAGAACATTTTTTGTTGTGCTTTTTTGATAACATATTTGTTGTTAGGTGTCCATTTTAAGTCTTGAGATATTATAGAACCTAGAAACTTGAAGGTCTCTGTTGTCGCTATTGTGTTGTCTAATATTGTGAGTAGTAGTAGTAGTGTAGGAGTAGTGGTAGTTGTGTAGTAGTAGTAGTAGTAGTGTAGGAGTAGTGGTAGTTGTGTAGTAGTGGTAATAGTGTAGGAGGCTTCTCCTAAAATCTATTCTACTTTTTTTTCTTAATCTTAGTACATAAAGTGTATAAGTGTATTAATGTATAAGTGAAACTATTATTTCCTGTGATTTTGAAATTTATCTGTATGCATGTACATTGTAAAACCACTGTATAGGTATTCCTTTTTAACAGCTATTTTTTATTGATGTTATGTTTGTTTCTGGTTCAGTTTGTGGTCAGCTACTATTTTCATATTTATGATTATGAATCTTTATAGATGTCCCTCAAACTACACATTTGCAGTGGATTTTTTTTTTCCTATTCCCCTTCGTTGTTTGATTTTTAGTTCAACTCTTTAATTTATCAAGACTCTCAAGTTTTGCTCTTTTTCTTCTAAATTATCAGGTATTCCATCCAGTTTTCTGTAACAAAATTACAACATTCATTCAATGTTTTTATTCAGTTTGCTAATGCTTCTTGCAACAGCTAAGTGCAGCACCATTTCTTCAGCTTCTTTGCAAAAGTGTCATTTGCTATCTGTTGTTGTCTTGGTAGTTCTGGCTTTCTATGCTGTTGTTCCTATGGCTTGGTCTTGTGCAGCCATAATTAGCCCCTCAGTTTCTTCTTCAATTTTCCTGTTCTTAGCAGTTGCCAGAATTTTGCCTATTTTTTAATAGACCATTCATGTAATACTTTGCTTTGCCATTTCTCATTTCTAATCCTCACTTGGTCTTTCCTGTAGGTCAGTTTGGTCTCTTCATAGTATTCAGCAAGCCTTCATGGCATGCTAACTTCAGTACATCTTCTTCAGTATTTCTGGTTCATCAAACAGTCATTCAGATGTTTAAACTGATTCCTTTGATTCTATTGGCAATCAGTGATTTGCTAATACAATTTCTACAATTTTTACATTTTTTTTACATTTTAGCACTTTTATTTTTAAGTATTTAAAATATTCAGTGTGATCCTATTTATGCAAAATACTGACTTACTAAACAGTAATTGTGATTATCTTTACAGATAGCATAACATTTTAGATAAATTGGACTCGGATATTTTAACATTGCTACTATTGCTGTTGTGGAGAAACAGTGTCGTCTCTGGTATTGGTTGTAAGATAACTGACATTTGTAGTAGTAGCGCAGACAACAGTTGTAATGGCAAAGAAATTTAAGTGACATGTGACATTTTTTTTCCTGTGCTTACCTCTATAAAATGACTACATTCTTGCATTCTTGTGCATACATTCTAGTTAAAGCTTTAGGTTCCCTCCTCCAAATAGATAGTCTTCTATAATTGTCCCTGTTTAATTGGGCTTTTGTTTTTTTACATACTTTAGCTAAAGAGTGTCATGTATTCCTTTAGAAGTGCTTTGGCAAGACCAGACCCTTGGCAGGGAGGGCAAGATTGATGAGCTGATACTCATGATAACTACTAGACAAGAAGTATAAACAATAAATATGTGAAATTACAAGGGTGAGTAATTGAAATGGAATGTTATATAAGCTCTTAGAAGCTTGACAGTTTGATACAAATTGACAAATATAATATTTATCTTAACACATACTCCCTGGTCCAACACCTGGGGAAGAATTGATTGATGATGTTCCATCAAGTCATTGTCAACTCTTATTCTGACATATAGCAATTATTCCAATGTTTGGGTTTCATCCAAGCTGTATAATCCCCCTCCAGATGTTGTATTATTTAAATCCCCTCCATTTTGTAAAAAGTGTAAGAGTTGGCAGATAATCCAAGTATTTTGAGCCTCAGTTTAGACTTATATGAAAAAGGTGTTGTGCATTATCTGGAATTAACTGGAGAACAATCCAATTACTAAAATAATATGCAACTTATATTGTTATATATTAACATTCCTTTATTTAACAAAGCTATGTTTTGTTTTATTGCCTTATCTATAGATATTTCCTGTGTATATTATTCTTAAATCTTGTCATCTTTTACCTCAGTGCATGTTTATTGCTTTTGAATCCTGCCCACATTTTAGATGGCAGAACAACTTTTCACTAGAAAAGTTCACTTAATAGGATTTCATACATGGTTGCATAGAATCAAAAAGAAAAAGAGACAAAGGAAGAACTCTTAGATTCCCCTATGATAAAAGAACAAAAAACTTATTATATTAAAGATTATGATATTCATCAAAGGATCTCACTGCCAATTTACTTCTTTTATTTTATCTATCCAAAAATAATAATGGATATGAAAAAAATGACAGAGATATATAGTGAGAGATATATCAGTAAACTCCTGCATCTGGACAGCATTTCCTGATTATTAATGATTAAGGAAAGATGAAAAGCTCTATTCATTTAGTTTCCCCGTATTTTCTTAAGAGAAAGGATTCTTGTATTGCACAGGTTGACAGGGTTATATAAAATTCTCACAGATTCCATGAGGATAAATATTTTTGGAATCTTTAAACCTCAGAACAGGTTGTAAACACATCACTATAGATCTGAAGTTTAGTTCTAAATTTAAGACATTCAACTACAGTATTGTCAAATTTCTGACACTTCTATATTTGTGGATTTCTCAGTTTCTCCACCTCGAAACTTTCAAGTTCTGTTGACAGTTACCTTAAGAAGAATGATTAAAAGATTTTACAGTCATCACTAAATTTATTTGGAACAAAAGTCAAATCAGTATAAAAAGCTCATTTCAATAGAATACCTGTCAGAATTAAAGTGTAAGGAAAAAAAGATTAGTGAAACATAATAATAATAATTTTAAAAAACCCACCAAAGTTTTCATAGTTGTCAAATTAGAGAGTTATAGCTTTGGTTATGAACATGAATGTTAGATAAATCTAACCAATGTAAAATATTCTCATTAGCTTTCCCCCAACATATAGGTTTATTTGAACTAAGTGACTTTCATACTGCTTCATCATTTAAAGAATTCCTTTGCATCTTCAATTCTTCCACTTAGAAGCAAAGTCAGTCTTTCGCCTTTAATGAAAATGTTATCTGCACACTTCCTTATTCATAAAAGCCATAGTCTTTTATAAATCATTCTGAAATGCTCTGGGTATTATTGCACGCCTACTACATTACTATCTTTTACTAAACCAGTGGGGAGATGATTACCTAACATGCTAATAATTACCAAGAATGATTTTCAGTAAAGTGTGGGAATGATTGCATCAGACATTGGAACCATAGTTCAATATCAGAGCACATTGTGTATGAAGTTTCAAATTTTTGGCCAACCTCAACTAAGAAAAAATCAAATGATTGACTAATCTGTGCTAGAGATTTTGGGAGTTGGTGCCAATCAAAATACATAGTACTTGGTTAATATACTTCCTAAGCATCTACAGTATATAACTGACATAATCTAATTAATATTAGGTGACATATAAACTCTATGTAATGAAGTGTACAAATGATGAATCTAGTGGTTTCTTTGTTAAACATATGGCCTTGTCTGTGAGTAGTATTACTCTGACAATTATGAATCTAATTCCACAATAATCAGTGGAATTAGTAAGAAGGCAATGATTGCTGCATGTTATTTAAAAGTTACTCTAAACTGTTGGATAATGAAAAGTACAGAGTGTTTCAGAGCAGACATATATGTTCTGTCAGACCTCTGAATTACAGTTAATTCAAGGTTTCATTGTGAAATTAATGACGACATTATTGTTTTACTTGGGGTTATTGGAATCTGAAATGTCTTTCAACTATTTAGTAGAGGATGGTCCACATTCTTCCTTAATTCAATCAGTAGCATAAGAATATAAATAATAGTAATTACATCTCTTTTTCTGAGAGTTCTGGTAGAATTTGTTGCAGCTGTTTTGCAAGAAAGAGAGGTGGGGAGAGGGAGAGAGAGAGAGAGAGAGAGAGAGAGAGAGAGAGAGAGAGAGAACACAGTAACAGAATACTACTATTTCTAAGCACCTATATTACGGGCCCAGGGAACTTCCTGGTGTTGTATGTTATACAGGGATTTGTTCTTGGATCTTCCAACTCTGGTCCAACTTTCTAATTATTGAAAGATTAGAATCTATGACTGTTTCTCTACCAGAAGTGTTAAGTTTGAGCAATGAAAGGCTGAACCAGAGCATGAGTGCAACAGTACTTTATTTTACAAATAAAGGGCTGACCGTGCTTGCCAAGCCTGGAACTGGCTCGCAACAATCAGCAGCCAGTTGGACCCCGCAGCCTGCTTTTATAGCTGGCTGCTGGGGAGAACTGACCAATGGGAATGGGGGAATAACGCCCACACAAAGTGAGTGGACCTGAGTGAGAACTCCTTGAGTCCTCAGGACATAACACCCTTCCCCCAGATGCGAACACGCATAGTCCTTGAGGTAGATGGGGGTTTGTGTTGGCGCCCGGAGCGGCGCAACTCGGGAACATTGTCTGACTGTTCGGTATCAGTCTGTGACGGTTGAGCTGGCATAGTGTCGCCAACACTCTCTGGACTGGCATCCTCGAAACCACCGGTTGGTTTCTGGAGTCAAACTCTCGTGGGTTGGATCCGGTTGATCAACTCTCTGGGCGCTGTTGTCCGAGTTTGGGCTGACCGGAACGACGCTGGCGCAGACTGGTCACTGGGTGCGGTGTGGCTGTGTGGCGATGGGACGGTTCCCCTTCGACTGGAGACTCTGGATTCTTGTTTGCGAGGTTGCTGAGGCGCCTTCTGAGTTGGTCTATGTGTCTCCTCCAGACGCGACCATCCTCCAGCCTGACTCTATATGATCTCGGCCCGGTGACGCTGCGATGACCTCGCCCGAATCCAAAGTGGGTCCCCAGCGAAATTCCTTGCGAATATCGGCTCCTGTAACATAAAATGTCTAACCCCGAAGTGGAAGCGAGGGGAGAGTCAGGGCAGTATTGTGGGTGCAGTCTATCTAATACAGTCCTCAGGCGCCGGCCCATCAGAAGTTCTGCTGGGGACTTATTGGTGACTGCACAGGGGTTGAGTGCTGGCTCATCAGGAACCGTGAGAGTTTGTGGTGCCAGTCATCTCTGCCAAACCTAGCGAGGGCCTCTTTGGTGGTCCTGACGGCCCTTTCAGCCAACCCATTACTCGCAGGGTGAAATGGGGCTGTGAAAATGTGGCGAATGCCTAGGTTGGCTGCAAAACGGCTGAATTCTACTGATGCGAACTGTGGGCCATTATCGGAGACCAAGGAGTCGGGTAGTCCATGGGTAACGAACAGGCGCGTTAATACGTTGGTGATTGCTAGTGTGGTGGTCGTGGATAGCTGCGCCACGCCTATCCACTTGGAATAAGCGTCCCACGACCACTAGGAACATCTTTCCATGCAAGGGGCCAGCCAGATCGATATGGATTCTAGACCAAGGGCGCTGGCGCCTCCCATCTGGTAGGGGTGGCGATGGGGGAGCAGGACGGGATTCCTGGCAAATGCTGCAGGAACTTACCCAATTGACAATGTCCTCGTCTAGACCCGGCCACCACACGTAGCTGCGTGCCAACGCCTTCATTCTCACAATGCCAGGGTGTCCTCGTGCAACGCCTCCAGGACTCGGGTACGCAGTGAGGTCGGAATGATCACCGAGTGCCCCACAGTAGACAACCCTGCAAACTGGACAGCTCCTGCATGCGAGTCTTAAAGGGTGCGAATTTGTTATCAACATTGCCTCCCGGCCACCCCTCCTCACCCAGTCGAGCACCTGGGCGAGCGCTTGGTCTGCCTTGGTTTTGGCGGCGATGTCAAGGGCGGTGATGGGCAGGTCCAACTGGGTGATTTCAAAAATGGCATTGACAGGAGCTGGGTCTTCAGCCGGAGCGGGTAAGGGGCAGCGACTGAGTGCGCCAGCGTGATAGAGTTTTGCCCGGGCGGTGGATAAGTTTGTATGAGTAGGCCGCTAGGAAAAGCGTCCACCTTGTCATCCGAGGGGAGAGGACTTGAGGTGTCTGTTTGTCGCCGCCAGTAGGCCCAGGAGGTGCTTATGGTCGGTGGCCAGTTCAAGAAGTGGCCAAAAAGGAATTCGTGAAACTTTTCACGGCTGCAACAGCTGCTAGGGCTTCCTTGTCTATTTGGCTGTAATTTCGCTCCGTGGCCGAGAGCGTCCTGGAGAAAAAGGCGATGGGGGCCTCGGCGCCATTGGCGAGTCGGTGACTAAGGACCGCCCCAATTCCAAAAGGGGATGCGTCTGCTGCCAGTACTAAAGGAAGGTTGGGGTCGAATTGGATGAGCACTGCCTCTGACGTAAGTAGTGATTTGACGGCGTTAAAGGCCTGGTCTTCTTTGTGCCCCCAGTGCCACGGTGACTTTTTGTCTAGTAATCTGTGTAGGGGTTCGGCTACTGAGGCTTTATGGGGCAAAAAGGATGCATAAAAGTTTAGGAGTCCCAAGAAAACTTGTAGCTCCGCTTTTGGAGGTCGGTGTGGGAGCTTCGTGGATCGCCTGACCTTGGACTCCAGGGGGTGAATGCCAGAGGCGCCAATTTTATAACCCAGAAAGTCCACCTGTCTAGCGGCAATGGCGCATTTTTCTTTTTTTAACTTGAGGCCATGCTGTCTGAACCTCTCTAACACTGCTCGCACTCTCTGGAAGAGTTGGGGTCTGTCCCTGGCCGAGACCAAGATGTCGTCAAGTAGGGTACTACACCAGGGAGGCCCTGTAAAATCCGGCCCATGAGGGATTGAAAATACCCGGGCAACACTTACGCCAAATTGGAGACGCTTGCATCGAAGGCACCCCTGTGAGTGACGATGGTCTGAAGTTCCGCTTGTTTGGTTATCAACAGGGAACTGTTGATATGCTTGAGACATGTCCAATTTAGCAAAAATACTGCCCGGTTCGAATGTGTGCAATAAGTGCTGAATGACGGGCACGGGTAGGCGCTAACTTGTAAATATTTATTGATTGTTGTCTTGTAGTCCGAGCAAATTCTCAGGCTACCATCTTTTTGAGGGGTGACAATGGGCGCCTCCCACTTGGCGAAATCTGTTGGCTCAATGACCCCTTGTTTTAGTAGTTTATCCAATTCAGCGCCTAGTTTTGGTCTAATAGCAAATGGAACTCTACGTGGTTTTAATCTGATTGGGACTGCCTGGGGTCAACGGTGAACGAGATGGGGTTCCATTATAACACCCAGCTCCTCGCTGAACACATCTGCGTAGTCAGCGAATAAGGAGTCAGTGTCTGAGGTTGAGACAGCATGGACTCCTGTTAACCCTAGGCCGAGGTGGGGAAACCAATCGAGCCCCAATAAGGTGGGTAGATTGCCGTTAACTACCACTAGAGGTAGGTGGCCTTTAAAAGCTCTAAAACTGACAAAGAACTTGCTCTGCCGATCACGGGAATGGCTTTCCCTGGTAGTCCTTCAGACCGAACTGGCATCTCTGAAGCCGGGTAGTAGATAGGCTGGGGTGGAGTCTCTTGAGGGTGTTCCACGAGATTATTGAGAGCGCTGACCCTGTGTCAACCTCCATGTGGCACGGTTTACCTTCTAGGGAAACGGAGAGAGAAATTTTACTAACAGAGTGGCAAGTACGCCTGGCAAGGCGGTGCGTGCGACAGTTTAATACTTGCCTCTGTGGTCCCGAGTGCGAGGACGGGGTCTTTGTGCAGCGCTTTGGGGGCTTGGCAGACTCTCGCAATGTGCCCCTCTTATGGCAGTTGTTGCAAACGGCTCCTTTAAACTTGCAGGTGGCCCTTTGATGTGATCCCCACAGGCTAGGCACAGGGTGATGTGCTTGGGTGGACCGGTGTATTCTTGTTTGGCCCCTACCTGCGACCGTCTGTCATTGGTGAGGCGATGGACATCGCTCTCATCGTTGTGCCTTCCTCCGCTTCCACCTCTTCGGAATGGACTGGGAACGCTGCTAGCTTGGCGCTTGGGCCCTGAATTTCGGTGGCTGAGTTTGTTGCTAGCTCGGCTGCTAGGGCCTCCTCTACCGCTTGCGCGAGGTTGAGGTCTTTTTAGCTAGCAGTCGCCTCTGTAGGTTGAGATCCTTGACCCCACAAACCAATTGATCGAGGAGCATGTCCTCCAGGTATGTTCCAAACCCGCAGTGCAGGGCTGCTGTTCTGAGGGCGGACATATATTGGTTGATGGTCTCCTTACTTGATTGCTTCCTCATTCGGAACGTGAACCTCCTGGCGATTTGTGAAGGCCTGGGAGCGTAGTGGTTTGTGAGGATCTCAAGCAACTCGGACCACGGAACGTTTTTTAATTCTCTCGGCGCCACGAGTGCTGCAGCGGTATCAGAACGGTGGCTCCGCAGTAGATTAGGAAATAGGATTTTTTCCGATGCTCTCCCGCATCCGACAGGCCGACCGCATCGATGTAATGATTGAAACGGTTCTTATACGATTCCCACTTCTCTTCGTCTGGTTTAAACGCCGGGAATACTGGATTGGAACCCATGGTGCTGGAACGGCTGGGCTACCTGCGGGAGAAATCTCTCTGGGACTACGAACGCTCGTGAGTTACTAGTGATATCAGCTCTGGAGAGGTTTTTGCTACCCTCTCTTTCTCTCTCTCTGGGTTACCACGTTGGCTGCTAGCCGTTGGAGGTGTCTTGATTCGCGCCAAAAAAAGTGGGCGTTAGTGACTCTCTACAGCGCTGTGCTGTGATTCCTACTGGCTCGAAATTCAAATGACACCCGCTTGAATTTCGCGCCAAATGCAGAGCGGCTGCGGCTCGCAGCGCTTCACTTTCCCCGTAGCGAGGCTAACAAGCGGCTACAGACGCTTCTAACTATTTGACTCAGAGCGCTTTCTCTGGCTGCGGATCTGCGTTTGCTCTTTTTGATCGCTCGTTTCGTTAGCTGACCGCTCTCTCTGGCTGCGGATCAGCGTTTCCCTTGTTGCCAGCCGATCGCTCTCTCTGGGCTGTAGATCGGTGGCTAGTGACTCAGCGGTTGCAAGGTGCTTCTGGTAGCCATCCCATCCTCGTCGCCAGTGTTAAGTTTGAGCAATGAAAGGCTGAACCAGAGCATGAGTGCAACAGTACTTTATTTTACAAATAAAGGGCTGACCGTGCTTGCCAAGCCTGGAACTGGCTCGCAACAATCAGCAGCCAGTTGGACCCCGCAGCCTGCTTTTATAGCTGGCTGCTGGGGAGAACTGACCAATGGGAATGGGGGAATAACGCCCACACAAAGTGAGTGGACCTGAGTGAGAACTCCTTGAGTCCTCAGGACATAACAAGAAGACTCTAAAGAGGGCCAGATACCGAGACCAGAGGAGGGCACATCTAGATCAAGGAAATTTATAAAAAGACAAAGAATGAATGTGCTAAAAGTTTTTCCAAAAGCTGAAGCTTTTATATTAATATTTAATTGCCATTCCATGAGTAAGATTTAAAAAATATGGAAATTAGTTCTAAATCTCTTAAAGTCATATTTTAGAAATTCCTTTTTTTTCTGTCCTTGAGGGGAAAATCCCAGGGATTTTTATGTTTCATTCTAAGACTTATTTTAGAAAGCTGCTTCAAATTTTGGTATTGCATATCTATCTATCTATCTATCTATCTATCTATCTATCTATCTATCTATCTATCTATCTATCTATCATCTATCTATCTATCTTCTCTCGTCTTTCATTTATCAATATCTATCTCTAACATCTGTCTGTCTGTCTGTCTGTCTGTCTGTCTATCTGTCTGCCTGCCTGTCATTTATCTATCCATTTTTATCTATTCTCTCTACAAATATGAAAGATTTTCACATGAATTAATTTTTGAAGAAACGTCTGGGTGGAAAGACAAAAACAAAGTATAACTGCTATTCTTCAGCAGTTATATGCTTGTATCAGTAAATTTGCCTTTTTCATAGGCAAGAATAAATTCATAGGTAAGAATTAAAAGTAAGCCATTGCATATAAACAATCAACATATTTTGTTTGTATTTCTTACATTTTAAGAAACAAACTTCATGTGGGATGACTTCCCCACAACATGCATTAATTGATTGCATTTTGACTAGAATAATCTCATGCTAGTTATACTGACAGGTGTCCTTCTTTTACATATCTGAAGAGACTTAAACATTTCAATTTTTCTGGGAGGTTTTTCAAGATGAGATGAATGGAGTCTTATGTCCAAGGTCCCAGTGTGATACTGTGGGAACAAATAGCATTTTAGCTGTCTTCCGTTCCTGGATTTTGTACATAAGAAACTAAAACCTCTGTAACTTTTTGAAGATTTGGTGGGTCACTTGAGACAGTTTGGATTGGAGCAGTATATAACTTGAGTAAATAAATACATCATTGGACAATATTGTTCATTTCATTAGTGTCTCCTTGTTATATTTACATCCTTTTTTTTTCTTTCAAGACTCAAGGAGGCTTGTAAGATAATATCCCTTTCAATTTATCCCCACAATGCCATTCCTGTTAGATAGACAGGGTTAAGAGAGAGAAATTGTCTCAAAGTCACTCAGTGGGCTTCTATGGCTTAAATTGTCTCCCCATCCCTCACTACACATATTAATTAGTATAACACACATATTCTACATATACTTCACCTGATCAATTTCAAGTTCTGTCCAGCTCAGCATTTTTTTTCCCAGGGAGATGTAATAAGAGTGGTGAAGAATAACGCACAACTAGCACACAGATACACTGTATAATAAAATGTAGGTTTTATTTCCAGTAAACGGTTAAGCAAAGTCCAAACACAGTCCAAGTCATTCACAGTTAAAGCAGTCAGTTTTCAGTCCAGGGATAATCCAAATAACAAAGTCCAGTATCAAAAACAGTTCAGTAACAGACTTACATCAAATCCAAGACTAACAATGATCAGCAACAGTCAATGTAGGAACAGCAACACTCTCAGCAACAACAGAACAGAACAACCCATGGCTCCATCTTATGGTAATTTGAGAACCACACCCAATTACAATTTTCCCTTAAAGATTCAGTATTAAAATGTCTATCCTGGTTTATATATTTTCCGACCCAACTGTTAGGTGATTTACATTCTTAACAGGTAGCCCATATACTGTACCTGTGCATTATGATTTTCTTGCCTAAATGTAGAACTTTACTTTTTTTCACCATTGAATTTCATTTTGTTAGATAGTGCCCAATGTTCAAGCCTGTCAAGATCTTTCTGTATCTTAAGCCTATCTTCTAGAGCATTGGCTATTTCTGCCAGCTTGTGTTGTCCGCAATTTTGATGAGTTTCCCATCTATCTCCTCATCCAAATCATTGATGAAGGTGTTGAAGAGCCTTGGGCCTAAAACAGAGCCTTGGGGTAGCCCACTGCATACTTTCCTCCATGTAGATGTAGTTCCATTGAGGATTACATGCTGAGTGTGGTTAGTCAGACAGTTACAAATCCATCTGATGGTGATGCTGTCTAACCCATTTTTCTATTTCATCAAGTAGTAGGTTATAGTCTACTTTATCAAATGCCTTACTGAAGTCCAAGTAAATTATATTGACAGCATTCCTCTGTTCCATTAATTTTGTCACTTTGTCAAAAAATGCAATAAGATTGGCATGAACTATTTTTGACAAAGCCATGTTGGCTTTTGCTTATTACTTTATTTGCCTCTAGGTATTTGCTGATTCATTGCTTGATTATCTTTTCATATAGATTATCTATTATTATCACAATGATACAGAACAGCTCTGCTAGAGGGAAATTCCCTGAAGATGGTATCCAGCATGAGTCTGAAAGCTAGGAAGATAAAACCTCAGGTCCTGGTGACTGACCCAGATTGGATCCTGCAGTATTCTGTCTTAGGCCCAGTACTCTTCGATATCTTCAATGACAACATAGATGATAGAATAGAAGGGGAACTTACCAAATTTGCAGATGATACTAAGCTGGCAGGAATAGCTAACACCCAAGAAGATCCAGATAGATCTTGACAGACTAGAACACTGAGCCATATTTAACAAAATGAAATTCAATTTAGAGAAAAGTAAAGTCCTACTCTTAGGCAAGAAAAACTAAAAGTACACATATAGACTGGGTGAAACCAGGTTCAATAGCAGTAACTGTGAGAGGGATCTTGGAGTCTTAGTGGACAACCAGCTAAATATGAGCCAGCAGTATGCAGCAGCAGCCAAAAAAGCTAATGCATCCTAAATTGCATTAACAGAGGGATAGAATAAAGATCAAGTAGGTACTAATATGATTCTAAAAACTTTAGTAAGACCATACCTAGAGTACTGCGTCCAGTTTTGGTCACCACACTAAAAAAGATGTTGAGACTCTAGAAAAAGTACAGAGAAGAGCAACCAGGATGATTAGGAGACTGGAGACTAAAACATAGAAAGAACAGGAGCTAGGCAAGGAACTGGGCAAGGCTAGTCTAGTGGAGAGAAGGACCAGGGGAGGCATGATAACAGTCTTCCAATATTTGAGGGGCTGCCACAGAGAGGAAGAGGTCAAGCTATTTTCTAAAGCACCCAAAGGCCAGATAAGGAATAATGGAAATTGAACAAGGAGAGATTTAACCTGGAAATAAGGAGAAACTTTCTGACAGTGAGAACAATCAACCAATGAAAGAGCTTGGCCTCAGAAGTTGTGGGAGCACCATCACTTGAGACTTTCAAGAAGGGCTCTCATCTGTCAGAAATGGTGTAAGTCTTCTTCTTGGGCAGGGAGTTGGACTAGATGACCTACAACTCTGATTATCTGTTATCTGTTATCTGTATTATGATCCTCTGGACAAGACAAAATGAGATATATTAGAAATCTTTGTCAGTATGCTTCAGCACATATTATGTACACTGCATTTTTTAATTCTTGCCTTTTTTTAGGCAGTTGTATGTTATGATTAAAGTATCAAGCTACGAACTGAGAAATTATAAAACCAGGTTAGAATTTGGGACTATAAAACTAGGAAATCAGCAGACCATAAATTTTTATTTGTCCTAGAAACTAAGTCAGCTTGGTGACCTTGGACAAGTCCCTCTCTATCAGCCCTAGGAAGAAGAAAGCAATGGCACACCTTTTCCAAAACCTTATCCCAAAATTGCAGGGACCCATCCAGGTGACTAGTTGCAAACAGTCAACACCGACTCAAAGGCATATATATATCTATATATCTATATATGGCATTAGGCTTTGTTCTGGTATTTTCCCACGTCATTGTAGTTGTGCTTTTAAAGTTGTAGCAACGTTTTGGCAGAATCTCATCTGCCATCATCAGGCTTCTGTATTTGTGTTCATCTGAGCTTCTGCCGAAACGTTGCTATAACTTTAATAGTTAATAACTTTAATATAAATTTAACTACAATGACGTGGGAAAATACCCGAACAAAGCCGAATGCCATACATGTAAGTACCTGTGAAAACTTAAGAAAAAAATACACACACACACACACACACACACACACACACACACACACACAAGCCACCTAGGGTCTACGGGATTGGGAAACTATAATAAATCCAGATAATTAAAATGAAATAGTGACAAGACAAAATAAAATAAGATACTCACCCTCTTGACTTTTTTAAACCATACTTTGCTGATACCTCTGGTGCATATGTAATGACTGTGGAAAACCTAGTGAGAAATATTGCTAATAGTAGAATATCTGACATATCTTTATTATACCTGCTGGAGCTCTTCCTGGAGTCACCATTGAATTGCCCAAATTCATCTGAACTTCATCTGAGACAGGTACTGTAATTAAGCTGCCAGCAAATATTGTTGAATGGGGAGAGCCCAGACTTTTTTCTGGAATCTGGATAGGGAAGATAAGGAGATCCCCACCCCCACCCCCCGCAGCTTAAAGCTTTAAATAAATGGCTCCAGTTTTCCTGTTTCGAATCATTTGGAAGTATATGATAGTAGAGCAAACTATTATTTGCAATGAGCAATGAGTTAAAGGTGTTCATTTTATTCATTGCAGCAAGATGACTATAGGGTGGAACAAGACAGTAAAAGCAAGGTAAAGAGAGTCTAAATTTACACATAAGGGCTCACACTTGTTAGCAAAACAAACCAACTAGAGGGACAGAGAAAGTGGCCAAAGGCAAAGCTATACAATTGAGAAAAGCAGATCCCAAACCATATAAGTAAACCAAGCTTCTACCCATACTTTTCTTGGTTTTTTTTTTGAACAAAGACCATCCTCCACCAATGAGTTTCTATTGGATTATCTTTAGTTCCCATCTTGTGAGATAGATAGATAAATAGATAGATAGATAGATAGATAGATAGATAGATAGATAGATAGATAGATAGACAGACAGACATTGACTTAAGCAAAGTCAATGGAGAAATGAGATTCTCTTAATAATTGGGCTACTAACTTATCACCTGCAGTGATTCACTTAACAACTGAGGCAAGAAAGGTCATAAAATAGGGAAAAACTCAATTGATAAATGTTGCAGTTAATAACATAAATTTTGGGCACAATTGTGGTTGTAAGTCAAGGATTACATGTGTGTGTGTGTGTGTGTGTGTGTGTGTGTGTGTGTGTATGGCAATAATTTAGATTTCATTAAAAACAAAACAAAAACAAAAACTCATAAAAAATATTGCATTAATTTTAATTGAGTTGCTCCAAATGACAAAGAGCAATTAATTGTCAATGGTGTTCATGTAACATGATGTGTCATTGTGAAATGAATACTCTGCTTTTGTTTCATTCAGGGAAATGCATTTGTTTTCAATTATGCAAAAAAGCCAAATGATACATCCTATTATTTATCTCTGTACAAAGAAGAAACAATAATAAAATCTGTTAATCCTTTGGTTGATTCCCAAATTCTCATCAAAATTCCATTATCAGTCGGTCCTGGAATTTTAATTGCTTCATGAATGGAATAGAAAATTTCCCAGTATTTATGACCTATTTTCTCTGATCTCCACAAAGGAGTCTTTAAGACACCTGAATATCCTTTTTGTTTTGCTTCTGCCTTTTGTTGTGGGCCTGAAGTTATGGTATGTCTCATTTTGTAATTTTCCTTCCCATACACATTAGTCATTCTTTAACAAGAATTTCAAAACTGAAAGCATGTAGCCTATATTACATTGTGATGTTTTGGGATACAGCCCCCAATTTTGTTTGAAGGATGTCACCTGATGTGCCACGAATCTCTTTTTTAAAGGTAAAGATTGAATACTTTCACTAAAATATCAAACATTGTCATAAGTATAGGCTTTGATTCTCTTTTCTACACTATTTCATCTTTTGAAACATGTATTTTCAGGGAAAGGCTGTTTTGTTCAAGCAGATATAATTACAGATAATATATTCTTGCATGCAGAGAATCAAATGGCAAATTAATTTGAATAAGAGATCAAACTGCAAACTTTTCAAATTGTATCTTGCAAATTATAGCATATCAAAGTATTCATATGGAGTACTATGTAGCTTTGTGCTTGAGATATTGAATGATTGCCTTTTTTGTACAATTGATTGATTTGTATGCCATCTATTCTTGAAGTGCCTGAATAGCTAACTCATAGAATAAACCAAATGCAGAATCAAAATCACATAAAATGGAGAAAATTCAAACACCTGTACCCAGAGAAAATTCAAACACCTGTAATTTACAGTTGGCACTAGTCAATAATAAATGTAATTATTTTACTTGCTTTAACAATATGCATAAATTGTTGATTTTATTGTATAATGCCCAGACTAACCTTATGAGAGATGGATGGCCACATACATTTGATTAAACAAATAAACCTAGTTAGATGGGTGGAAGGAGTATAGGAAAAGGCAGTAGCACAGAGAAACTGGTCTGCAGCTATCCATTGCCCTAAAGGTACAAAACAATATCCTTACTTGTACATGGAAAGAGATTGGTAACTAGTTCAGTTTCTTAAACAGGGTTTATAAGCATGCCAGGATACATCCATCATCCCATATTTCTCTCTCCCTCTCCCTCTCTTTCTCTCTCTCTCTTTCCCTCTCCATCCATCCTTCCATCCGTCTGTCTGTCTATCTATCTATCTATCTATCTATCTATCTATCTATCTATCTATCTATCATCTATCTATCTATAATCTATCTATCATCTATATCATCTGTTTATCAAATTTTGGTATGGCCCATCTCATTCTCAAATTGTGTGTCATGTACAGTTAAAAGCACAAAAAACTTATTATTAAAATGCAGTACATCAGTAAAAAGAATCAGGTAAAAAGAATGTTAAAATAAGTTTAAAGTTAAAAGGACAGAAGAAAGGTGCCTTACCTCTGGGAGGAGGATATTTCACAGGCTTGAGGTAATGCCAGAGAAGGCCCTCTTCCTAGTCCCCGCCAGCCAAAATTCTAACTGATGAAGCCTGTAACACATTTTCTCTGTCTGTCTAGAATCAGTACGATGGACTGATATTATGGGGCTGAGACAGTTCTTCAGGTAATCTGACTGTGTCATACAGGGTGTTTAAGTTAATAATCAATACCTTGAATTTGGCCTGGAAACAAACTGGCACCCAATGCAACTCATGGAAAAGTGTTATATGTTCCACCTTTGGGTGGCCAAAATTGCTTGTGTGACTGCATTTTAATCAGCTGAAGCTTCCAGATACTCTTAAAGGGTAGCCCAATGTACAACACATTACCTTACTTAAAACAGGAGATAACTAAGATATGAATGACTGAGAGAATGGCCTTTCAATCAGAAAGTGTTTCCATTGCCACATAAAATGTAGCTGTGCAAACCCCTTGAGAAGGAATTGAGGCCAGAACAACCCCCAAATTGTGAACTATCTCCAATTAGGGGAGTCTATTCAGAGGCAGAAATGACACTTTGGTCTAGATATTCAAAGGCACTCCATCTTGGAAGGGTTCAATCAGAAGCTGTCTCCATTCAGTTCTTGACATATTCCACCCTTGATCCTGCTTTCCCTCTCCACCCCTCTGTGTGTATCATCCAATGAAAAATGTCCATAGCCAAGACTCATAAATCATGCTCTCCAATTAGATTTTTGCATGGCAGAGGCTTCAGTCATCTAATCAGTCTTTGAAGAAAATATGAATGGAATGTACTTTCAATTCCACACTGCTGCCTGCTCTTTGAAACTCCCTCCTTCTTTCTGTTGTCAACTATAAAACATGCATACAAAATGTTGACACCTAGCTTCTATTTTTCAGTGCAGACTCAGGTAGCAGATTGCAGAAAGATAGATCTCTGAATGAATCTGTGATTCTGTGAGCAACTCAATCTGCCTGCCTGCTTTACCTGATTTTGGGTAAAAGTTGCTTTTTTAAAATAAAAAAAAAATCAATATTTACTTACATGGTGTGTTGTGAGTTAATTTTGTGAGTTTACTTGCTAGCAAATTTTATGTGGCAGATTCAGTCAGCAGATTGCAGAATGGTAGATCTCTGAGTGAATCTGTGATTTTGTGAGCAACTCAATCTGCCTGCCTGCTTTGCCTGATTTTGGGTAAAAGTTGCTCTTTTTTATAAAAAAAAATCAATATTTACACCAAGCCATGCCCATCCAGTCACATGACCTACATGCCCACAGAACCGGTTGTTAAGAAATTTGAATCCCACCCCTGGCTTCAAGGAAATGTTCGTACAGAGATCCTTCTTCCTATTTCTCTCAATAATGAGTGCAGTTCCACCTGGCAACAGATAATTCCCTGCTTCAGAAGCAGAAAGAGAAGAGCCAACCTTTTTATGGAGATCTGTGACTAATACCTGTTCATAATTTGGAGATGATGCATAACATTTTCTCCCTGTGGACATCTGTGCTGAAAGAAAATAGTGGACCAGGGGAGGAGAAAGAAGAAATACACTCCTTTGAAAAAAGAAAAAAGGGAATGTTAATTTTTGCATAAAAATGTGCAGACACACACGCACGCATGCACACACACACACACACAAATAGATACATATTCTTTTAGAAGTGATGAGCATAACTTAAATATAACTGTTGAAGATTTTCAAATAGAGAAAATTTCAAATATAGGAGACATTTTGAGATTCTGTCACCACAAGGTCATGAATAAAGCACTTTAAAGGATACAGACTCTACATAATACAATATTGGGTGCCTGTATATTAGCAATCTATCTATCACTACTAACCTATATTGGATGTGTGTGTGGGGGGGTACACACACACACACACACACACACACACACACACACAT